>NW_025534573.1:140000-176416 GCF_020615455.1 Coregonus clupeaformis | reverse complement strand
CCTTGGACGAACACCTCCTCAAACAGATCCTGACTTCTACCACTGCACCATCGAGAGCAACTGACCGGCTGCATCACCGCCTGGTAATGGCACCAGCTCTGCATCTGACTACAAGGCACTACAGGGTAGTGCGTAAATCCCAGTACATCACCAGCCCTTCATATCCAGGACCCTATACTAGGCGGTGTCAGAGGAAGGCCTCAAAATTGTCTAAGACTCTAGTCAACAGTGTTATAGACTGTTTCTTTCTTGATACTGCACTGCATGGGAAATGAGCGCTCAAGTCTAGCCTGGGTAAGGCTCCTTAACAGCTTCAACCCCCAAGGCTTGCAAGACTCCTGAACAATTATTCAAATGACCGACAATTTGCATTGACACACTCTCTACCCACCTACCGCACTTGTACTCTCTGTATATAGCTCCATTTATTATATTAGTGTTACTTTTTTTTTTTACTTTTAGTTTATTTTAGTAATATTTAAAACTGTTATTTTCTTAAATGCATTGCTGGGTTATATTAAAGTAAGTATTTCACTGTAGTGTCTACACCTGTTGTAGCACGTGATAAACATAAACTTGTTTGGGATTTAGTAACATAAAAGTATTTAAGGCATTCTGAGACCTATTTACTTTTTTCACATTTTATCTACAGCCTTATTCCAAAATTTTATTAAATTTGCTTTTTCTCATCAATCTCACACACAATACCCCATAATGACAAAAGCAAAAAAATGGTTTAAAGATAAACCTAAATATCAAATTTATATAAAAGATTCAGACCTTTACTCAGTACTTTGCTGAAGCACCTTTGGCAAAGCATTACAGCCTCAAGTCTTCTGGGTATGACGCTACAAGCTTGGCACACTTGTATTTGGGAGCCCCCATTCCAGATCTCAAGGGTGACAGGTTGGATGGGGAGGCTCGCCACAAGCTATTTTCAGGTCTCTCCCAGAAAATAAAGCAGACTGGTTCAAGTCCCGGGCTCTGGCAGGGCCACTCAAGGACATCGATCGAGACTTGTTCGAAGCCACTCCTGCATTGTCTTAGCTGTGTGCTTAGGTTCGTTGTCCTGTTGGAAGGTGAACTTTCACTCTGGAGCAGAGTTTCATCAAGGATCTCTCTGTACTTTGCTCGCGTTCATTTTCCCTAGATCCAACCCCTAGTCTCCAGTTCCTGCCGCTGAAAAAAAAATCCCCAGAGCATGATGCCTACCATTTCACCAGCCAGGTGGATGGTGCCAGGTTTCCTCCAGAGTATACGCTTGGCATTTAGGCCAAAGAGTTCAATCTTGGTTTCATCAGACCAGAGAATCTTGTTTCTCCTTGGTCTGAGAGTTCTTTAGGTGCCTTTTGACAAACTCCAAGCGGGCTGTCATGTGCCTTTTACAGGTGCCTTCCGTCTGGCCACTACCATGAAACTGATTGGTGGAGTGCTGCCAGAGATGGTTGTCCTTCTGGAAGGTTTCTCCTATCTCCACAGAGGAACTCTGGAGCTCTGTCCGCATGACCATCAAGGTTCTTGGTCACCTCCCTGACCAAAGGCCCTTCTCCCTCGTTTGAGCTCAGGAACTAGTCTTGGTGGTTACAAAAGTTCTTCAATTTAAGAACGATGCAGGTACTTTGTTCTTGTGAACCTTCAATGCTGCCCAGATCTGTGCCTCGACACAATCCTGTCTCAGAGCTCTGACCCAATTTCTTTGACCTCATGCTTTTCTGCTCTTGACATGCACTGTCAACTGTGGGACCTTTTATAGACAGGTGTGTGCCTTTCCAAATCATGTCCAAATCAATTGAATTTACCAACGGTGGACACCAATCAAGTTGAACATCTCACGGATGATCAATGGAAACAGGATGCACCTGAGCTCAATTTCGAGTCTCATAGCAAAGGGTCTGAATACTGATCTCAAATAAAGGTATGTCTGTTTTTGTTTTATTTCTTTTATTTAGCAAACTTTCTTCTTTTTTTTTTTTTCTTGTCATTTTTGCTTTGTCATGATGGGGTATTGTGTGTATTAAAAAAAATAAAAATAAAATAAGAATAAGGCTGTAAAGTAAAAGTGTGGGAAAAAGGGTAAGTGGATCTAAATACTTCCGAATGCACTTGTACATAATGAATATCATCATCAGTTTTCTAAAACTCCCAGTTGGGGAAGACTATAGATTTCCGCTTTTTTTCCCATCCTGATTCTGGGAATCTTCCAAAACGGATTTCTGGAAATCGTGGGATTTTTAAATCCAGTCGAAACCATCTTTCATCAACATCAGTATTGAACGTACTTGGTTTGATGACACAGGCTGAGCGAGGAGAGACTGGTGCCAGCGAAGAAGGGAAACACACACCTCTCCATCCCCTGTTCCTACACAGATCTTCATTATCCCACCCCACCACACACACCTCTCCACATCCCCCTGTTCCTACACAGAGTCCATCATCATTATCCCACCCCACCACACACACCTCTCCACATCCCCTGTTCCTACACAGAGATCATCATCATTCTCCCTATACTACCACTCTCTCCACATCCCCTGTTCCTACACAGAGATCATCATCATTATCCCACCCCACCACACACACCTCTCCACATCCCTGTTCCTGCACAGAGATCATCATCATTATCCCCTAACCACCACACACACCTCTCCACATCCCCTGTTCCTACACGAGATCCATCCTCATTATCCCTAACCACACACCTCTCCACATCCCCTGTTCCCTACACAGAGATCATCATCATTATCCCACCCCACCACACACACCTCTCACATCCCTGTTCCTACACACAGATATCTAATCATTATCCCACCCCACCACACACACCTCTCCACATCCCCCTGTTCCTACACAGAGATCATCAATCATTATCCCACCCCCACCACACACACCTCTCCACACCCTGTTCCTACAGATCATCATCATTATCCCACCCCACCACACACACCTCTCCACATCCCCTGTTCCTACTCAGAGATCATCATCATTATCCCACCCCACCACACACACCTCTCCACATCCCTGTTTCCTACTCCAGAGATCATCATCATTATCCCCTAACCACCACACACATCTCCACATCCCCTGTTCCTACTCAGAGATCATCATCATTATCCCACCCCACCACACACACACCTCTCCACATCCCCTGTTCCTACTCAGAGATCATCATCATTATCCCACCCCACCACGCACACCTCTCCACACCCCTCCCTACTCCAGAGATCATCATCATTATCCCACCCCACCACACACACCTCTCCACATCCCCTGTTCCTACACAGATCATCATCATTATCCCACCCCACCACACACACCTCTCCACACATCCCCTGTTCCTACTCAGAGATCATCATCATTATCCCACCCCCACCACACACACACCTCTCCACATCCCCTGTTCCTACACAGATCTCATCATCCTTATCCCACCCCACCACACACACCTCTCCACATCCCCTGTTCCTACACAGAGATCATCATCATTATCCCACCCACACCACACACACCTCTCCACATCCCCTGTTCCTACACAGAGATCATCATCATTATCCCTTACCCCACCACACACCTCTCCACATCAATCAATCAATCAATCAATTTTATTTTATATAGCCCTTCGTACATCAGCTAATCATCTCTGAAGTGGTGCTGTACCTGAAACCCAGCCTAAAACCCCAAACAGCTAGTAATGCAGGTGTAGAAGCACGGTGGCTAGGAAAACTCCCTAGAAAGGCCAAAACCTAGGAAGAAACCTAGAGAGGAACCAGGCTTATGAGGGGTGGCCAGTCCTCTTCTGGCTGTGCCGGTGGAGATTATAAACAGAACCATACCAAGATGTTCAAAAATGTTCATGCAAGTGACAAGCATGGTCAAATAATAATCGAATAAATCTCAGTTGGCTTTTCATAGCCTCGATCATTAAGAGTTGAAAACAGCAGGTCTGGGACAGGTAGGGGTTCCATAACCGCAGGCAGAACAGTTGAAACTGGAATAGCAGCAAGGCCAGGCGGACTGGGGACAGCAAGGAGTCACCACGGCCGGTAGTCCCGACGTATGGTCCTAGGGCTCAGGTCTCTCCAGTTGGCTTTTTCATAGCCGATCATTAAGAGTTGACAGAGGTCTGGGACAGGTAGGGGTTTCGGAACCGCAGGCAGAACAGTTGAAACTGGAATAGCAGCAAGGCGGTACTGGGGACAGCAAGGGTGTCCAGCATGCCCGGTAGTCCCACGTATAGTCCTGGGGCTCAGGTTCTCAGAGAGGAGAGAACGAGAGAATTAGGAGAGAGCATACTTAAATTCACACAGGACACTGGATAAGACAGGAGAAGTACTAGGTACTCTTAACGCTTAACCCCCAGCCCCCGACACATAAACTACTGCAGCATAAATACTGGAGGTGAGACAGGAGCGGTCCGAGACACTGTGGCCCCATCCCAAGAAACACCGGACAGGGCCAAACAGGAAGGATATAACCCCACCCACTCTGCCAAAGCACAGCCCCCGCACCACTAGAGGGATATCCCTCAACCACCAACCTAAATCCTGAGACAAGGCCGAGTATAGCCCACAGAGGTCTCCACCACAGCACAAACCAAGGGGGGGGCGCCAACCCAGACAGGAAGATCACGTCAGTAACTCAACCCACTCAAGTGACGCACCCCTCCCTAGGGACGGCATGAAAGAGCACCAGCAGCCAGTGACTCAGCCCTGTAACCAGGGTTAGAGGCAGAGAACCCCAGTGGAGAGAGGGGAACCGGCCTGGCAGAGACAGCAAGGGCTGTTCGTTGCTCCAGAAGCCTTTCCGTTCACCTTCACACTCCTGGGCCAGACTACACTCAATCATATGACCTACTGAAGAGATAAGTCTTCAGTAAAGACTTAAAAGGTTGAGACAGAGTCTGCGTCTCTTCACATGGGTAGGCAGACTGTTCCATAAAAATGGAGTCTATAGGGAGAAAGCCCCTGCCTCCCGCTGTTTTTAGGAAATTCTAGGGACAATTAGGAGGCCTCGTCTTGTGACCGTAGCGTACGTATGGTAATGTACGGCAGGACCAACTCGGAAAGATAGGTAGGAGCAAGCCCATGTAACGCTTTTTTATAGGTCAACAGTAAAACCTTGAAATCAGCCCTTGCCTTAACAGGAAGCCAGTGTGGGAAGCTAGCACTGGAGTAATATGATCAAATTTCTTGGTTCTAGTCAGGATTCTAGGCAGCCGTATTTAGCACTAACTGAAGTTTATTTAGTGCTTTATCCGGTAGCCGGAAAGTAGAGCATTGCAGTAGTCTAACCTAGAAGTAACAAATGCATGGATTAATTTTTCTGCATCATTTTTGGACAGAGAAAATTTCTGGATTTTTTTACCAAATGTTACGTAGATGGAAAAAAAGCTGTCCTTGAAACAGTCTTGATATGTTCGTCAAAAGAGAGATCAGGGTCAAGAGTAACGCGAGGTCCTTCACAGTTTTATTTGAGACGACTTTACAACCATCAAGATGAATTGTCAGATTTAACAGAAGATCTCTTTGTTTCTTGGGACCTAGAACAAGCATCTCTGTTTTGTCCAGTTTAAAAGTAGAACGTTTTCAGCCATCCACTTCCTTATGTCTGAAACACAGGACACTTCTAGCGAGGGCAATTTTGGGGCTTCACCATGTTTCATTGGAAATGTACAGCTGTGTGTCATCCGCATAGCAGTGAAAGAATTCAACATTATGTTTTCGAATAACTATCCCCAAGAGGTAAAATATATAAGTGAAAAACAATAGTGGTCCTAAACGGAACCTGAGGAACACCGAAATGTACAGTTGATTTGTCGGAGGACAGACCATTCACAGAGACAAACTGATATCTTTCCGACAGGTAAGATCTAAACCAGGCCAGAATCTTGTCCGTGTAGACCAATTTGGGTTTCCCAGTCTCTCCAAAAGAATGTGGTGATCGATCAGGTTGTCAAGGCAGCACTAAGGTCTAGTAGCACGAGGACAGATGCATCGGTCTGACGCCATTAAAAGGTCATTTACACACGTTCACAAGTGCAGTCTCAGTGCTATGATGGGGTCTAAAACCAGACTGGAAGAATTTCGTATACATTGTTTGTCTTCAGAAAGGCAATGAGTTGCTGCGCAACAGCTTTTTTCTAAAATTTTTGAGAGGGAATGGGAAGATTCCATATAGGCCGATAGTTTTATATTTTCCAGGTCAAGGTTTGGCTTTTTCAAGAGAGGCTTTTATCACTGCCACTTTTAGGAGTTTTAAAGCACATCCGATGATAGAGAGCTGTTTATTATGTTCAACATAGGAGGGCCAAGCACAGAAGCAGCTCCTTCAGCAGTTTAGTAGGAATAGGATCCAGTATGCAGCTTTGAAGGTTTAGAGGCCATGATTATTTTCATCATTGTGTCAAGAGATATAGTACTAAAACACTTAAGTGTCTCTCCCGATCCCGAGGCCCTCGCGAGAGCGGCAGATCCAGGACAGCTAAGCCCTGGAGGAATACGCAGATTCAAAGAGGAGTCCGTAATTTGCTCTAATGGTCATGATCTTTTCCTCAAAGAAGTTCATGAATTTATTACCTGCTGATGAAAGCCATCCTCTCTTGGGGAATGCTGCTTTTTAGTAGCTTTGCAACAGTATCAAAAAGAAATTTTGGATTGTTCTTATTTTCCATCGATTAAGTTGGAAAAGTAGGATGATCGAAGCAGCAGTGAGGGCTCTTCGGTATTGCACGTACTGTCTTTCCAAGCTAGTCGAAGACTTCCAGTTTGGTGTGGCGCCATTTCCGTTCCAATTTCCTGGAAGCTTGCTTCAAAGCTCGGGTATTTTCTGTATACCAGGGAGCTAGTTTCTTATGACAAATGTTTTTCGCTTTTTAGGTGCAACTGCATCTAGGGTATTGCGCAAGGTTAAATTGAGTTCCTCGGTTAAGTGGTTAACTGATTTTTGTCCTCTGACGTCCTTGGGTAGGCAGAAGGAGTCTGGAAGGGCATCAAGGAATTTTTGTGTTGTCTGAGAATTTATAGCACGACTTTTGATGCTCCTTGGTTGGGGTCTGAGCAGATTATTTGTTGCGATTGCAAAACGTAATAAAATGGTGGTCCGATAGTCCAGGATTTTGTGGAAAAACATTAAGATCTACAACATTTCTTTCCATGGGACAAAACTAGGTCCAGAGTATGACTGTGGCAGTGAGTAGGTCCAGAGACATGTTGGATAAACCCACTGAGTCGATGATGGCTCCGAAAGACTTTTAGTGGGTCTGTGGACTTCTCCATGTGAATATTAAAATCACCAAAAATTAGAATATGATCTGCTACTGACTACAAGGTCTGATAGGAATTCAGGAAACCAGAGAGGAACGCTGTATATGGCCCAGGAGGCCTGTAAACAGTAGCTATAAAAAGTGATTGAGTAGGCTCTAGATTTCATGATTTAGAAGCTCAAAAAGACGAAAAACGCCATTTTTTTTTGTAAATTGAAATTTTTGCTATCGTAAATGTTAGCAACACCTCCGCCTTTCTGCGATGCACGGGGAATATGGTCACTAGGTACCAGGGAGGTGAGGCCTCATTTAACACAGCAAATTCATCAGGCTTAAGCCATGTTTCAGTCAGGCCAATCACATCAAGATTATGATCAGTGATTAGTTCATTGATTATGACTGCCTTTGAAGTGAGGGATCTAACATTAAGTAACCCTATTTTGAGATGTGAGGTATCACGATCTCTTTCAATAAGGCAGGAATGGAGGAGGTCTTTATCCTAATAAGATTGCTAAGGCGAACACCGCCATGTTTAGTTTTGCCCAACCTAGGTCGAGGCACAGACACAGTCTCAATGGGTACTGGCTGAGCTGACCACACTGACTGGCTATGTTGGCAGACTCCACTAAGCTGGCAGGTTGTGCCAACAGCCTGCTGCCTGGCCTGCACCCTATTTCACTGTGGGGCTAAGAGGAGTTAGAGCCCTATCTATGTTGGTAGATAAGATGAGAGCACCCCTCCAGCTAGGATGGAGTCCGTCACTCCTCAGCAGGTCAGGGCTTGGTCCTGTTTGTGGGTGAGTCCCGAGAAAGAGGGCCAATTATCTACAAATTCTATCTTTTGGGAGGGGCAGAAAACAGTTTTCAACCAGCGATTGAGTGCTGAGACTCTGCTGTAGAGCTCGTCACCCCCTAACTGGGAGGGGCCAGAGACACATTACTCGATGCCGACACATCTTTCTAGCTGATTTACACGCTGAAGCTATGTTGCACTTGGTGACCTCTGACTGTTTCATCCCCTAACACTTCGTTGTGCCGACGTGATAACAATATCTCCTATACTCTCTACACTCGCCAGTTTTAGCTTTAGCCAGCACCATCTTTAGATTAGCCTTAACGTCGGTAGCCCTGCCCCCTGGTAAACAGTGTATGATCGCTGGGTGATTCGTTTAAGTCTAATACTGCGGGTAATGGAGTCGCCAATGACTAGGGTTTTCAATTTGTCAGAGCTAATGGTGGGAGCCTTCGCGTCTCCAGACCCCGTAACGGAGGAGTAGAGACAAGAGAAGACTCAGACTCAGACTCGACTCGCTACATAATGGGGAAAACCGTTGAAAGTTTCTGTCGGCTGAATGAGCGACACCGTTGAGCATTCCAACAGTATTTCCCTCCAGAAGCCATGAGAAAGTTGTCCGCTGCGGGGACTGTGCGGGGGATTTATACTAACGTTACTATCTGTACTTACTGGTGGCACAGACGCTGTTTCTTCCTTTCCTACACTGAAATTACCCTTGCCTAACGATTGCGTCTGAAGCTGGGCTTGTAGCATAGTATTCTCTTCCGTAAGGCGATCGTTCTCCTGTATATTAGAGTACAGCGACTGCAATTAGAAGACATCATGTTAATGTTACTACTTAGCTACGCTGTTGAAGATGTTGACGAACCATGTCCAGATAAAGCGTCCGAGGTAAAAAAGTTGAATGAGGGAAAAAGTTGCGATGGAGGAAAACTAAAAATATAACCGTAATTAAAAACAAAACAAAACACAAAAACATAAAGTTGTCAGCTAGCAAAATAAAGTAAAGTTGGCAGCAAAAACGCACAGCAACAAAACGCACAGCAACACGTCTGATGGATATGCTGAGATCATGTGACAGATCATGTGACAGTTCAGTTGGTGGCAAAACACTTGTTCCTACTCAGAGATCATCATTATCCCTAACCACCACACCTCTCCACATCCCCTGTTCCTACTCAGAGATCATCATCATTATCCCACCCCACCACACACACCTCTCCACATCCCCTGTTCCTACACAGAGATCATCATCATTATCCCACCCCACCACACACACCTCTCCACATCCCCTGTTCCTACTCAGAGATCATCATTATCCCTAACCACCACACCTCTCCACATCCCCTGTTCCTACTCAGAGATCATCATCATTATCCCACCCCACCACACACACCTCTCCACATCCCGTTCCTACACAGAGATCATCATCATTATCCCAACCCACCACACACACTCCAACACACTCCCACCGCACCACACACACCACTCACCACACACACACACACAGTCCCTTCCCACAGACACACTGACCTGTTCCAACGTACAGACTCCCCAGGCGGGGTGGCAGGCTGAGAGGTCGAAGAGGAGTCCCTCCATCCATCCCTCCTCCTCCTACATACACCAATACGTTTATAACATTAATGTGCACCACAGTTACTTCTTGATATTACCCTTAAAACTACTACTACTACTACTACTAATACGGCTACTGCTACTACTACTAATACTACTGTTATTACTACTAATACTGCTGCTACTACTACTACTACTACTACTACTACGGTTACTGCTACTACTACTACTACTACTGTTATTACTACTAATACTGCTGCTACTACTACTAATACTGCTGCTACTACTACTAATACTGCTGCTACTACTACTAATACTGCTGCTACTACTACTACTACTAGTACTACTACTACTACTACTACTGCTACTACTACTACTACTACTACTACTGCTACTGCTACTGCTACTACTGCTACTACTTTGATTGTCGTAGCTATCAATTGTCCTGTTAGCGATTGCCCATATTAGCACACTTATTTAAGTTCAAACTTCACATTTCTCTAGTAAAGGCTACTAATATATCAGTAGAATGTCCTCTATAAGTGGTCAGTTCATTCATTGTTAATCATCTGGGGTATATTTACCTCCTCCCATCATGCCTCCATCCTCACGGCCCTGGAAGAGAAAACCCCCGGTGGAGGACACATCGCCGTAGGGACCCACAAGGTTACCGTTACCGACATAACCACGGTTACTGAACCGTCGCCCGCCCTCTTTACTGAAGGAGGAAGAAGAGGAAGATTACTTTATCAATTTTCACAAGGCCAAACACACACACAAAAGGTTGGAGCCGAGCAATTCTAGGGGTTAAGTGCCGCCTTGCTCAAGGGCACATCCCATCGGTGCTGGGAGTCGAACCGGCAACCCTTCGGTAGCTGACTCACCTCTAACTACCATACCTTTCATCCGTTTGTGTTTTATCAGTTTACTGTTTAACTGTAAAGTGTGTTGCATTTTAAATAAAGTTGGATTTGATTTACCTGACAGGCTTGGCGAGGGTGACCTCGATGGTGGCCCCGTCGATCTGCGCTCCGTTCATCAGGTGTAACGCCGTCACTGCGTCTTCACGGGAGTGGTAGTGGACAAACGCATAGTCTGTCAGTTTCTACAGGAGAACAGGAAAACATAGAAACAGAAACATACTGTTGGAAACCAGAAAGAAACATACCGTTGAAACCAGAAAGAAACATACTGTTGAAACCAGAAAGAAACATACTGTTGAAACCAGAAAGAAACATACTGTTGAAACCAGAAAGAAACATACTGTTGAAAACAGAAAGAAACATACTGTTGAAACCAGAAAGAAACATACTGTTGGAAACCAGAAAGAAACATACGGTTGAAAACAGAAAGAAACATACGGTTGAAAACAGAAAGAAACATACGGTTGAAAACAGAAAGAAACATACGGTTGAAAACAGAAAGAAACATACGGTTGAAAACAGAAAGAAACATACGGTTGAAAACAGAAAGAAACATACTGTTGAAAACAGAAAGAAAAGTGTCTTCTTGCTTTCAACCCAACCACCGGAGACACGTCACACACCCCCTCAAGACGTTGACAGAGAAATGTATTGGTTGACTGATTTTGTCAGCCGATTTTGGCCTTTCAGAAGAGAATAGAGAGGAGGAAGAGAGAGGAGAAGACTACTTTATTTAGCAGTCCACATACATTTATTTTTTCCTTTCAACCCAATCCCAAGACATCCACCCTCAAAAAGGTTTGAAGTAGAGCCTGAAAGATGTTATTGGCCTTTCACAGATAACTCGGTATCTGGCTTTACTCTGCTGATAAAACACTTTGTTTACCCAATTCAACAGGTCAATTTAAGGCAGTTTTGAGACAAAATAAGGCGCCAAATATTGATGAATAAAATTGATTTCAAGAATTCCGCAAGGATGACACAGACAGACACCAATACCTTGACTCTCTCCACAGTGCCAGGTTTGAATCTAGAGAACTCCTGTCGCAGTGTTTCTTCAGTAGTCGTCATCATCAGGTTTCTAAAGAAGAAGTTGACGTAGTCAATTGTCAACGGGGACATAGAGAGTAGTCGTCTTTTTGCTTGACCCCCACCCCCCCCCATGCCCAACACACACACACATTACACGTGCTAGGGTGTGAAAAGTTTGAACGTTAAAAAAACGAAATTAGGATCCTTAACGTTTAAAAAAATCCCTGACGGAGAAACAACGTTTTTTTTTTGTTCCCCCCCACAACGAAATTCTCATCATAATGCAGCTGGCTCGCCTGCTCTTTCACTTTGCTAAAGATGCCAGTGTGTGTTCAGTCGTTGGTCTGTTGCCTGTAGAATATCCTAGTCTATTCATTGATGATAAGCCCTGTTTTACTGAAGTTGCAAGAAATTGTGAGATGCAGCTTTTGAATGCTGATAGATAGGCCTAGTGCACGGTTCTGACTGTCTGGTGGCTGACCTGCCTATACTGATAGATAGGCCTAGTGCACGGTTCTGACTGTCTGGTGGCTGACCTGCCTATACTGATAGATAGGCCTAGTGCACGGTTCTGACCGTCTGTCTGGTGGCTGACCTGCCTATACTGATAGATAGGCCTAGTGCACGGTTCTGACTGTCTGGTGGCTGACCTGCCTATACTGATAGATAGGCCTAGTGCACGGTTCTGACTGTCTGGTAGATGATCTGCCTATACTGATAGATAGGCCTAGTGCACGGTTCTGACTGTCTGGTGGCTGACCTGCCTATACTGATAGATAGGCCTAGTGCACGGTTCTGTCTGTCTGGTGGCTGACCTGCCTATACTGATAGATAGGCCTAGTGCACGGGTTCTGACTGTCTGGTGGCTGACCTGCCTATACTGATAGATAGGCCTAGTGCACGGTTCTGTCTGTCTGGTGGCTGACCTGCCTATACTGATAGATAGGCCTAGTGCACGGTTCTGACTGTCTGGTGGCTGACCTGCCTATACTGATAGATAGGCCTAGTGCACGGTTCTGACTGTCCGAGTGGCTGATCTGCCTATACTGATAGATAGGCCTAGTGCACGGTTCTGACTGTCTGGTGGCTGACCTGCCTATACTGATAGATAGGCCTAGTGCACGGTTCTGTCTGTCTGGTGGCTGACCTGCCTATACTGATAGATAGACCTAGTGCACGGTTCTGTCTGTCTGGTGGCTGACCTGCCTATACTGATAGATAGGCCTAGTGCACGGTTCTGACCGTCTGTCTGGTGGCTGACCTGCCTATACTGATAGATAGGCCTAGTGCACGGTTCTGTCTGTCTGGTGGCTGACCTGCCTATGCTGATAGATATGCCTAGTGCACGGTTCTGACTGTCTGGTGGCTGACCTGCCTATACTGATAGATAGACCTAGTGCACGGTTCTGACTGTCTGGTGGCTGATCTGCCTATACTGGATCTGACTGTCTGGTGGCTGATCTGCCTATACTGATAGATAGGCCTAGTGCATGGTTCTGACTGTCTGTCTGGTGGCTGACCTGCCTATACTGATAGATAGGCCTAGTGCACGGTTCTGTCTGTCTGGTGGCTGATCTGCCTATACTGATAGATAGGCCTAGTGCACGGATCTGACTGTCTGGTGGCTGATCGATAGGCCTAGTGCACGGTTCTGACTGTCTGGTGGCTGACCTGCCTATACTGATAGATAGGCCTAGTGCACGGTTCTGTCTGTCTGGTGGCTGATGTGCCTATACTGATAGATAGGCCTAGTGCACGGTTCTGTCTGTCTGGTGGCTGACCTGCCTATACTGATAGATAGGCCTAGTGCACGGTTCTGTCTGTCTGGTGGCTGACCTGCCTATATTGATAGATAGGCCTAGTGCACGGTTCTGTCTGTCTGGTGGCTGATCTGCCTATACTGATAGATAGGCCTAGTGCACGGTTCTGTCTGTCTGGTGGCTGACCTGCCTATACTGATGGATAGACCTAGTGCACGGTTCTGTCCTGGTGGCTGATCTGCCTATACTGATAGGCCTAGTGCATGGTTCTGTCTGTCTGGTGGCTGACCTGCCTATACTGATAGATAGGCCTAGTGCACGGTTCTGTCTGTCTGGTGGCTGACCTGCCTATGCTGATAGATATGCCTAGTGCACGGTTCTGACTGTCTGGTGGCTGACCTGCCTATACTGATAGATAGACCCTAGTGCACGGTTCTGACTGTCTGGTGGCTGATCTGCCTATACTGGATCTGACTGTCTGGTGGCTGATCTGCCTATACTGATAGATAGGCCTAGTGCACGGATCTGACTGTCTGGTGGCTGATCGATAGGCCTAGTGCATGGTTCTGTCTGTCTGGTGGCTGATCTGCCTATACTGATAGATATGCCTAGTGCATGGTTCTGACTGTCTGTCTGGTGGCTGATCTGCCTATACTGATAGATAGACCTAGTGCACGGTTCTGACTGTCTGGTGGCTGACCTGCCTATACTGATAGATAGGGCTAGTGCACAGTTCTGACTGTCTGGTGGCTGACCTGCCTATACTGATAGATAGGCCTAGTGCACGGTTCTGACTGTCTGGTGGCTGACCTGCCTATACTGATAGATAGGCCTAGTGCACGGTTCTGTCTGTCTGGTGGCTGATCTGCCTATACTGATAGATAGGCCTAGTGCACGGTTCTGTCTGTCTGGTGGCTGACCTGCCTATACTGATAGATAGGCCTAGTGCACGGTTCTGTCTGTCTGGTGGCTGACCTGCCTATATTGATAGATAGGCCTAGTGCACGGTTCTGTCTGTCTGGTGACTGACCTGCCTATACTGATAGATAGGCCCTAGTGCACGGTTCTGTCTGTCTGGTGGCTGATCTGCCTATACTGATAGATAGGCCTAGTGCACGGTTCTGTCTGTCTGGTGGCTGACCTGCCTATACTGATAGATAGGCCCTAGTGCACGGTTCTGTCTGTCTGGTGGCTGACCTGCCTATATTGATAGATAGGCCTAGTGCACGGTTCTGTCTGTCTGGTGACTGACCTGCCTATACTGATAGATAGGCCTAGTGCACGGTTCTGTCTGTCTGGTGGCTGACCTGCCTATACTGATAGATAGGCCTAGTGCACGGT
Source organism: Coregonus clupeaformis (assembly GCF_020615455.1). Classification (NCBI taxonomy): domain Eukaryota; kingdom Metazoa; phylum Chordata; class Actinopteri; order Salmoniformes; family Salmonidae; genus Coregonus; species Coregonus clupeaformis. The sequence continues at coordinate 161,732 of NW_025534573.1, read as the reverse complement.
TCTGTCTGTCTGGTGGCTGACCTGCCTATACTGATAGATAGGCCTAGTGCCGGTTCTGTCTGTCTGGTGGCTGACCTGCCTATACTGATAGATAGGCCTAGTGCACGGTTCTGACTGTCTGGTGGCTGACCTGCCTATACTGATAGATAGGCCTAGTGCACGGTTCTGTCTGTCTGGTGGCTGACCTGCCTATACTGATAGATAGGCCTAGTGCACGGTTCTGACTGTCTGGTGGCTGACCTGCCTATACTGATAGATAGGCCTAGTGCACGGTTCTGTCTGTCTGGTGGCTGACCTGCCTATACTGATAGATAGGCCTAGTGCACGGTTCTGACTGTCTGGTGGCTGACCTGCCTATACTGATAGATAGGCCTAGTGCACGGTTCTGACTGTCTGGTGGCTGATCTGCCTATACTGATAGATAGGCCTAGTGCACGGTTCTGACTGTCTGGTGGCTGACCTGCCTATACTGATAGATAGGCCTAGTGCACGGTTCTGTCTGTCTGGTGGCTGACCTGCCTATACTGATAGATAGACCTAGTGCACGGTTCTGTCTGTCTGGTGGCTGACCTGCCTATACTGATAGATAGGCCTAGTGCACGGTTCTGACCGTCTGTCTGGTGGCTGACCTGCCTATACTGATAGATAGGCCTAGTGCACGGTTCTGTCTGTCTGGTGGCTGACCTGCCTATGCTGATAGATATGCCTAGTGCACGGTTCTGACTGTCTGGTGGCTGACCTGCCTATACTGATAGATAGACCTAGTGCACGGTTCTGACTGTCTGGTGGCTGATCTGCCTATACTGGATCTGACTGTCTGGTGGCTGATCTGCCTATACTGATAGATAGGCCTAGTGCATGGTTCTGACTGTCTGTCTGGTGGCTGACCTGCCTATACTGATAGATAGGCCTAGTGCACGGTTCTGTCTGTCTGGTGGCTGATCTGCCTATACTGATAGATAGGCCTAGTGCACGGATCTGACTGTCTGGTGGCTGATCGATAGGCCTAGTGCACGGTTCCTGACTGTCTGGTGGCTGACCTGCCTATACTGATAGATAGGCCTAGTGCACGGTCCTGTCTGTCTGGTGGCTGATGTGCCTATACTGATAGATAGGCCTAGTGCACGGTTCTGTCTGTCTGGTGGCTGACCTGCCTATACTGATAGATAGGCCTAGTGCACGGTTCTGTCTGTCTGGTGGCTGACCTGCCTATATTGATAGATAGGCCTAGTGCACGGTTCTGTCTGTCTGGTGGCTGATCTGCCTATACTGATAGATAGGCCTAGTGCACGGTTCTGTCTGTCTGGTGGCTGACCTGCCTATACTGATGGATAGACCTAGTGCACGGTTCTGTCTGGTGGCTGATCTGCCTATACTGATAGGCCTAGTGCATGGTTCTGTCTGTCTGGTGGCTGACCTGCCTATACTGATAGATAGGCCTAGTGCACGGTTCTGTCTGTCTGGTGGCTGACCTGCCTATGCTGATAGATATGCCTAGTGCACGGTTCTGACTGTCTGGTGGCTGACCTGCCTATACTGATAGATAGACCTAGTGCACGGTTCTGACTGTCTGGTGGCTGATCTGCCTATACTGGATCTGACTGTCTGGTGGCTGATCTGCCTATACTGATAGATAGGCCTAGTGCACGGATCTGACTGTCTGGTGGCTGATCGATAGGCCTAGTGCATGGTTCTGTCTGTCTGGTGGCTGATCTGCCTATACTGATAGATATGCCTAGTGCATGGTTCTGACTGTCTGTCTGGTGGCTGATCTGCCTATACTGATAGATAGACCTAGTGCACGGTTCTGACTGTCTGGTGGCTGACCTGCCTATACTGATAGATAGGGCTAGTGCACAGTTCTGACTGTCTGGTGGCTGACCTGCCTATACTGATAGATAGGCCTAGTGCACGGTTCTGACTGTCTGGTGGCTGACCTGCCTATGCTGATAGATAGGCCTAGTGCACGGTTCTGTCTGTCTGGTGGCTGATCTGCCTATACTGATAGATAGGCCTAGTGCACGGTTCTGTCTGTCTGGTGGCTGACCTGCCTATACTGATAGATAGGCCTAGTGCACGGTTCTGTCTGTCTGGTGGCTGACCTGCCTATATTGATAGATAGGCCTAGTGCACGGTTCTGTCTGTCTGGTGACTGACCTGCCTATACTGATAGATAGGCCTAGTGCACGGTTCTGTCTGTCTGGTGGCTGATCTGCCTATACTGATAGATAGGCCTAGTGCACGGTTCTGTCTGTCTGGTGGCTGACCTGCCTATACTGATAGATAGGCCTAGTGCACGGTTCTGTCTGTCTGGTGGCTGACCTGCCTATATTGATAGATAGGCCTAGTGCACGGTTCTGTCTGTCTGGTGACTGACCTGCCTATACTGATAGATAGGCCTAGTGCACGGTTCTGTCTGTCTGGTGGCTGACCTGCCTATACTGATAGATAGGCCTAGTGCACGGTTCTGTCTGTCTGGTGGCTGACCTGCCTATACTGATAGATAGGCCTAGTGCACGGTTCTGTCTGTCTGGTGGCTGACCTGCCTATACTGATAGATAGGCCTAGTGCAGGTTCTGTCTGTCTGGTGGCTGATCTGCCTATACTGATAGATAGGCCTAGTGCACGGTTCTGTCTGTCTGGTGGCTGATCTGCCTATACTGATAGGCCTAGTGCATGGTTCTGACTGTCTGGTGGCTGATCTGCCTATACTGATAGATAGGCCTAGTGCACGGTTCTGTCTGTCTGGTGGCTGACCTGCCTATACTGATAGATAGGCCTAGTGCACGGTTCTGTCTGTCTGGTGGCTGACCTGCCTATATTGATAGATAGGCCTAGTGCACGGTTCTGTCTGTCTGGTGACTGACCTGCCTATACTGATAGATAGGCCTAGTGCACGGTTCTGTCTGTCTGGTGGCTGACCTGCCTATACTGATAGATAGGCCTAGTGCACGGTTCTGTCTGTCTGGTGGCTGACCTGCCTATACTGATAGATAGGCCTAGTGCACGGTTCTGTCTGTCTGGTGGCTGACCTGCCTATACTGATAGATAGGCCTAGTGCACGGTTCTGTCTGTCTGGTGGCTGATCTGCCTATACTGATAGATAGGCCTAGTGCACGGTTCTGTCTGTCTGGTGGCTGATCTGCCTATACTGATAGGCCTAGTGCATGGTTCTGACTGTCTGGTGGCTGATCTGCCTATACTGATAGATAGGCCTAGTGCACGGGCCTATCCTGTGCCCCTCCCCTCTCTGTCCGTCCCTCGCTAGCTCGCTATTAAAGATGTAAGTGTTGGTGTTCTCTGAAGTACGGCAACTAATCAGTCTTCTCCGTTCCAAAAATACTGAATCTTAAGGAGTCGATTCCCAGCAGAAGATGTTTTCTTTCTACTAAATGTCTTCGTATGTCAAACTTTATTAAAGTACTTTTTCAGGAGACAGTGGTCTGCCTGCGCGCAGGCAGCTCGAGATTATTTGATTGACAGGTCTGGTCGCCTAGTGATGGACGTTAGTCCCGCTTCAGAAGGGGCATTCCTTTTACAGGTAGTAAAATGTCCGTTCAGTGGTGCTTCGAAACTATCTCCAGAGAAGGTTTTGTGTCTGCATTTAAAAAGCTGCGGTGTATCCTCACAGACAAACAAACATGCCGTAGCCGAGGCACTTTCAAAGGGATTTATGACTGGGTGGGTAGATATAAGGGGAAGGGGGATACCTAGTCAGTTGCACAACTGAATGCATTCAACTGAAATGTGTCTTCCGCATTTAACCCAACCCCTCTGAATCAGAGAGGTGCGGGGGGAGGGGCTGCCTTAATCGACATCCACGTCATCGGCGCCCGGGGAACAGTGGGTTAACTGCCTTGCTCACGGGCAGAACGACCGATGTTTGCCTTGTCAGCACGGGGATTAGATCCACCTTTCGGTTACTGACCCGACGCTCTGACCCGACGCTCTGTCCCAACGCTCTAACCCAACGCTCTGACCCAACGCTCTGACCCAACGCTCTGACCCAACGCTCTGACCCAACACTCTGACCCGCCAGGCTTTTGCCCAGCCTTAGCGGTTATACATACGTAATAGGACCATTATTCACACACACACACACACACACACAGAGAGAGAAACACACGCACACACCTGACGTAGAGCACTCTGACACGTAGCATGGTCTCCTCGTCAACATCCTTCTCCGGTTCGGCCCAGTCCACCTGGATAGTGTATCCCCACAGCTGGAACGTACCTGGACATTTTTTCCACCAAATTCCATTTTTCTCCATTTAGTTTTTTCAGGTTACAATTTTTCCTACGTTTTCAGGTTTTCACTCTCAAAATAAAAAATAAACTAAATAAAAAAACACCACATTTGGATGTTCTAAGTCCATTACAAACCACATCAGAACACCACTTTTGAGGTTTGGGGAAAAATCTAAAGGATTTTTGGGTGTACCCTTTACTTAAACTGCTCACCAGCCAGAGACCGTTGTATTGGTTAGCGATGTTTCATGTGATTGAAGAGTTTGCATAACAAATGGTCACTGGACTAATACAAAACAATCATGATATCATTCTGCCAGGTAGGCATAGGCTACTTTGTAGTTAACATTTAAATTTAGAAGGTTTTTTGGGAACCTACCAGATGACTGGCGTCATTCGCATCATCGCTAACGTCTACACAAAGTGTCAGACCAACGCGCTCGCACACACAGGGGCTTTCCTGTGACGTTGCCTCTTCAGAAAGTTAAAAGGACAATACAAATCACTGATGCCTTTTGTTCATGTCTTATGATAAACTTGGGCAAATTAATGAATTTCCTACTAAGTTCAATACATTTAGTTGATTTCCTACTAAGTTCAATACATTTAGTTGATTTCCTACTAAGTTCAATACATTTAGTTGATTTCCTACTAAGTTCAATACATTTAGTTGATTTCCTACTAAGTTCAATACATTTAGTTGATTTCCTACTAAGTTCAATACATTTAGTTGATTTCCTACTAAGTTCAATACATTTAGTTGATCTCCTACTAAGTTCAATACATTTAGTTGATTTCCTACTAAGTTTAATAGATTGTTGAATATTGCTGAATTCAGTTTTAATGTCTGGATTCCGTGATTCATTCTGCGTTCACAGCAACAAAGATTTATAGGGCCCTAGCTATGGCACCATATCAATCAATTAGCTTTAGCCCCCTCCACAGTAAATCAGAGGTACTGCTACTGACTAAACTCCCAACATTTCAACTCCAGTCTTCTAGTCCCCCAACAGCCCAACTCCAGTCCCCAAGTCCCCCAACAGCACAACTCCAGTCTTCTAGTCCCCCAACAGCTCAACTCCAGTCTTCTAGTCCCCCAACAGCCCAACTCCAGTCTTCTAGTCCCCCAACAGCCCAACTCCAGTCTTCTAGTCCCCCAACAGTTCAACTCCAGTCTTCTAGTGCCCCAACAGCCCAACTCCAGTCTTCTAGTCCCCCAACAGCTCAACTCCAGTCCCCAAGTCCCCCAACAGCCCAACTCCAGTCTTCTAGTCCCCCAACAGCTCAACTCCAGTCTTCTAGTCCCCCAACAGCTCAACTCCAGTCTTCTAGTCCCCCAACAGCCCAACTCCAGTCCCCAAGTCCCCCAACAGCTCAACTCCAATCTTCTAGTCCCCCAACAGCCCAACTCCAGTCCCCAAGTCCCCCAACAGCACAACTCCAGTCCTCTAGTCTCCCAACAGCTCAACTCCAGTCCCCAAGTCCCCCAACAGCACAACTCCAGTCCCCAAGTCCCCCAACAGCACAACTCCAGTCTTCTAGTCCCCCAACAGCACAACTCCAGTCTTCTAGTCCCCCAACAGCCCAACTCCAGTCCCCAAGTCCCCCAACAGCTCAACTCCAGTCTTCTAGTCCCCCAACAGCCCAACTCCAGTCTTCTAGTCCCCCCCAACAGCTCAACTCCAGTCTTCTAGTCCCCCAACAGCTCAACTCCAGTCTTCTAGTCCCCCAACAGCTCAACTCCAGTCTTCTAGTCCCCCAACAGCTCAACTCCAGTCTTCTAGTCCCCCAACAGCTCAACTCCAGTCTTCTAGTCCCCCAACAGCCCAACTCCAGTCTTCTAGTCCCCCAACAGCTCAACTCCAGTCCTCAAGTCCCCCAACAGCTCAACTCCAGTCTTCTAGTCCCCCAACAGCTCAACTCCAGTCTTCTAGTCCCCCAACAGCTCAACTCCAGTCTTCTAGTCCCCCAACAGCTCAACTCCAGTCTTCTAGTCCCCCAACAGCTCAACTCCAGTCTTCTAGTCCCCCAACAGCCCAACTCCAGTCCCCTAGTCCCCCAACAGCACAACTCCAGTCCTCTAGTCCCCCAACAGCACAACTCCAGTCCCCAAGTCCCCCAACAGCTCAACTCCAGTCTTCTAGTCCCCCAACAGCCCAACTCCAGTCTTCTAGTCCCCCCCAACAGCTCAACTCCAGTCTTCTAGTCCCCCAACAGCTCAACTCCAGTCTTCTAGTCCCCCAACAGCCCAACTCCAGTCTTCTAGTCCCCCCCAACAGCCCAACTCCAGTCCCCAAGTCCCCCAACAGCTCAACTCCAGTCTTCTAGTCCCCCAACAACCCAACTCCAGTCTTCTAGTCCCCCCCAACAGCTCAACTCCAGTCTTCTAGTCCCCCAACAGCTCAACTCCAGTCTTCTAGTCCCCCAACAGCCCAACTCCAGTCTTCTAGTCCCCCAACAGCCCAACTCCAGTCTTCTAGTCCCCCCAACAGCTCAACTCCAGTCTTCTAGTCTCCCAACAGCCCAACTCCAGTCCTCTAGTCCCCCAACAGCCCAACTCCAGTCTTCTAGTCCCCCAACAGCCCAACTCCAGTCTTCTAGTCCCCCAACAGCCCAACTCCAGTCTTCTAGTCCCCCCCAACAGCACAACTCCAGTCTTCTAGTCCCCCAACAGCCCAACTCCAGTCTTCTAGTCCCCCAACAGCACAACTCCAGTCTTCTAGTCCCCCAACAGCCCAACTCCAGTCTTCTAGTCCCCCAACAGCCCAACTCCAGTCTTCCTAGTCCCCCAACAGCCCAACTCCAGTCTTCTAGTCCCCCAACAGCCCAACTCCAGTTTTCTAGTCCCCCAACAGCTCAACTCCAGTCTTCTAGTCCCCCAACAGCCCAACTCCAGTCTTCTAGTCCCCCCCAACAGCTCAACTCCAGTCTTCTAGTCCCCCAACAGCCCAACTCCAGTCTTCTAGTTCCCCAACAGCACAACTCCAGTCCTCTAGTCTCCCAACAGCTCAACTCCAGTCCCCAAGTCCCCCAACAGCACAACTCCAGTCCCCAAGTCCCCCAACAGCACAACTCCAGTCTTCTAGTACCCCAACAGCCCAACTCCAGTCTTCTAGTACCCCAACAGCCCAACTCCAGTCTTCTAGTCCCCCAACAGCCCAACTCCAGTCTTCTAGTTCCCCAACAGCCCAACTCCAGTCTTCTAGTCCCCCAACAGCTCAACTCCAGTCTTCTAGTCCCCCAACAGCCCAACTCCAGTCTTCTAGTCCCCCAACAGCTCAACTCCAGTCTTCTAGTCTCCCAACAGCCCAACTCCAGTCTTCTAGTCTCCCAACAGCCCAACTCCAGTCTTCTAGTCTCCCAACAGCCCAACTCCAGTTTTCTAGTGCCCCAACAGCACAACTCCAGTCCCCTAGTCCCCCAACAGCACACATTTACACTACCGTTCAAAGGTTTGGGGTCACTTAGAAATGTCCTTGTTTTCGGAAGAAAAGCAATTTTTTTGTCCATTAAAATAACATCAAATTGATCAGAAATACAGTGTAGACATTGTTAATGTTGTAAATGGCTATTGTAGCTGGAAACGGCTGATTTTTAATGGAATATCTACATAGGCGTACAGAGGCCCATTATCAGCAACCATCAGTCCTGTGTTCCAATGGCACGTTGTGTTTGCTAATCCAAGTTTATCATTTTAAAAGACTAATTGATCATTAGAAAACCCTTTTGCAATTATGTTAGCACAGCTGAAAACTGTTGTGCTGATTAAAGAAGCAATAAAACTGGCCTTCTTGAGACTAGTTGAGTATCTGGAGCATCGGCAATTGTGGGTTCGATTACAGGCTCAAAATGGCCAGTTTCTTCTGAAACTCGTCAGTCTATTCTTGTTCTGAGAAATGAAGGCTATTCCACTGCGAGAAATTGCCAAGAAACTGAAGATCTCGTACAACGCTGTGTACTACTCCCTTCACAGAACAGCGCAAACTGGCTCTAACCAGAATAGAAAGAGGAGTGGGAGGCCCCGGTGCACAACTGAGCAAGAGGACAAATACATTAGAGTGTCTAGTTTGAGAAACAGACACCTCTAATGTGTGTGTGTGTGTAAAATCAAATCAAAGTTTATTGGTGTGTGTGTATACCTGGTATTAGTTTCCTCCGTGCCATGGCAGCTGCTTTGTGAGAGTCGTACTCAACGAAGGCAAACCCTCTGTTCTTAGTCTTGTCTGTAGAGCTTGGGTAGACTATGACATCTACCACTCCTTCTGTTACCTAGACAACACACACCGATTGATACACAGTGTGAGTGTGTGTGCACGCCACTCACCAGGATGTGTGTAATGTGTGTGTGTGTGTGTGTGTGTGTGTCAAGGGCGGGATCTGAACCCTGGTCTCCCACAGGAGAAACCAACGTCTTGACTATTAGACCAAGAGGAAATTCCCTACCTCATTACAAAACCATGATGTTAGCCCACCTCATGTCTGCTAGATGTGAGCACACTAACCTTCCTCATGATGTTAGCCCACCTCATGTCTGCTAGATGTGATCACACTAACCTTCCTCATGATGTTAGCCCACCTCATGTCTGCTAGATGTGATCACACTAACCTTCCTCATGATGTTAGCCCACCTCATGTCTGCTAGATGTGATCACACTAACCTTCCTCATGATGTTAGCCCACCTCATGTCTGCTAGATGTGATCACACTAACCTTCCTCATGATGTTAGCCCACCTCATGTCTGCTAGATGTGATCACACTAACCTTCCTCATGACGTTAGCCCACCTCATGTCTGCTAGATGTGATCACACTAACCTTCCTCATGACGTTAGCCCACCTCATGTCTGCTAGATGTGATCACACTAACCTTCCTCATCTCCACTAGTATTTCCTCCTTCATCTTGTCTTTAGGTATGGACCCTATAAAAAAAAAACAGGGAGAGCATTCCTATCCATTAGTAAATGTGGCTATCAAAAATCTAAAATAACACATTAGCGTCATTTTCCATTGCTGAAATAGACATACGAGTTCAGACAACATTGTGTTGTGATAGTGTTGAAGTCATTCCTACCTATGAACAGTCTACAGTTGTCCAGACTGACACACACACACACCTATAAACTTCCCTGATCTGATCTCATGGTTGAGTTGTAGGTTTGGGCAATATTTGGGCAGTCCCCTTCTACGATATGCTTCTCCGAATATCCCAATATCTGATATAAATCAGTTTGCGACGTTAATGACTAGATGATTCCCCCCAAAAAAAATATTTAGGATATTACAGTCGCATTCTCATTAAACAATCTTAGTATGGCAAAAAAAAAATAAGGCTTAGTTAATTAATTTAGACTTCATCTAACATATTGATATAGCCTAACTGATAAAACTGCACAGTACTGATTTGTTAAGTTCAAATAGAGTATAGTCTTCACCATCACAATATATCGTCTTGCACGTCACGATATATTGTCAACGTCAAATATCACGATAAATCGGCCCAACCCCATGGTGTTGTGATAGTGTTGAAGTCATTCCTACCTATGAACAGTCTACAGTTGTCCAGACTGACACACACTCCTATAAACTTCCCTGGTCTGATCTCATGGTTGTCTAGGAGGTGGATGGATCTCTGAGCTGCCTCTCTGTACACACAGGAAGGGGGAGAAGGATGAGAGAGAGAGAGAGACAGAGACACAGAGAGAGAGAGAGACAGAGAGAGACAGACAGAGAGAGAGAGACAGAGAGACAGAGAGACAGAGAGATAGAGAAACAGAGAGAGAGAGAGAGAGAGAGAGAGACAGAGAGACAGAGAGAGACAGAGAGAGAGAGACAGAGAGATAGAGAGAGGGGGAGAGAGAGAGAAAGAATCCCTACCTGGTAGTGTACATGACGAAAGCGTAGCCCCGGTTCTCTCCACTAAACTCCATCATCAGTCTGAACTCATAGATCCTCCCAGCTCTCTCAAACACTGGCACCAACTCATCTTCATACATGTCCCTAGGGATCTTACCTTAGATAACACACACACACAAAGATTCTCCCCGGCTCTCGTATCATCATTATACACTTATACTGATGTGTGTGTGTGTTAGCAGGTTAGATGTGGTTCCTTACCTACAAACACCTCACACCCTCGTGGGGGAGGAGGGCCTTCCCAACCTGGGGGGGGTGGGGGGAGAGAGAGAGAGAGAGAGAGAGAGAGAGAGAGAGAGAGAGAGAGAGAGAGAGAGAGAGAGAGAGAGAGAGAGAGAGAGAGAGAGAGAGAGAAGAGAGAGAGAAATCACTTAAGGTCATCATGCCTGTATTAATCATTCATAATCTAATTACCAAAGCTAATGGGAAGGTGCAAAGTTTACTTCACTTCAATGTCAGTAGATATGGAGCTACTCTTAACAGCCTAACTTTCCACCTCCTCATCATCATTTAACAATCAGTAGATATGGAGCCACTCCTGACAGCCTAACGTTCCACCTAATCATCATTTAACAATCAGTAGATATGGAGCCACTCCCAACAGCCTGTCTTTCACTACAGACGTTAGCCTGAGGTTGCCATCATTGAAGTTGTTTGTGGTGAAGAGGGGCGTTGTACTCAGCGATTGGATCGTCTCTAACCAATCTGAGTATCAAAGCCAATGATGAATTTTCAAACCGCCTCTTTACCCCACGTGTGTTCTGGCTCTGGCCCAAACCATCGGTTTCTGGACCAATCAGAACGGTTAGAATGTGTTTGCATTCAGTGAAAGGGTCAGGGAGGTAGTTAAGGCTGAACGATTTTGGAAAATAATCTAATTGCGATTTTTTGCCCCCAATATTGCGATTGCGATTTAATATGCGATTTAATTTATTTATCCTTTTTCCCCTACAAAACATAATGAATGATTTAAATATGACCAACACAATAGTATATACATTTAGTGTGAAATGTTCTTTCCCATAGGCTGGGTCTATTTGTTAGAATTAAATTCAAACATGTATGACTTGAAATAAATGACATTTTTATTGAACTGCTCATTACAGAAACATCTGTGGCTTTGCCACTGTGCATTTAAATAATTTAAACAAAGGCATGAACTTTGTAAACACTGTGTGCAAAAGGTAGTCTTAAGAAAAAATAATTTTTAATTGTATGTATCTTACTGCTCCCAAGTCAGTAACATTTCACACAACTGAAACAAGGAATTTGCTTTGAAAATATTTTGTAAAATCAAAGTAAATAAAGTTATAAATAAAATGAGAAATGCACTTTTTAATTTAGACAAACTATTTTTTATAAACGATTTTGAATATTATAATATAAAATAGATGAGCCTCACTTATCTCAAGTACACAACAATAACACACCACACAGACTAAAGTTCACTACGAGTATGGCACTGCCAGCCATACTTATCCAACAGTTCTGATCAATAAAATGGACTGTAAGACTCTGGTACGGCTCAGCTGTGCGGCTTGACCACATATCAGTAGTGCTAGCAAAAAAACTCCACCGTTTTAAGTTCCGCGGCGACTTTCTCTTTGCACTTTTTTGTACAGCTCCGGTATGGCAGTCTGACTGAAGTATGTGCGGGAGGGGTATACTATAACGTTTATCAAGCGTATGTATTAATGCCATGAACCCAGGCTTGGTCACCGTGCTGAGAGGCATCATATCTTTGGCTATGAACTCGGTTATTGTCCGAGTGATTTCTCCGTGCCGTTTTGAATTACGTTCATACGGGAGTGACACTTTTCGAACATTTCTGTCAGTGATCCCTGTCTTGAGGTATTTGGCTTGTCTCGCGCACTGATGCTCGGCATTTTGGTCATACAACTGTCATGCATTGATTTGTGGTATTTTTTAAGTGCTGAAACAGGTTTGTAGTGTTACCCGATGAAGTAGCAATCGAGCACGGCATGCTCTGCACAACACCTGACGCTGCTCAGCATCTTCTTTTTTAAAACCAAAATAGTTCCACACCACCGACGTGCTGTTCCTCTTCGATATTAAAGTATCAGCTGTGTCAGTTTCTGACTGTTCCGTCGAGCAAGAGGCCATTGCGCTGGACAGCATGAAAAGTCGCGTCACGTGACCACCTCAAATCGCGCACGTTGCGATTAGAAAATCGCGTTCAGTCAAATCGCGATATTATCGCGAATGCAATTAATCGTTCAGCCCTAGAGGTAGTCAGATCCAGCCTCATTACGAAGAAGAAACTAACATGGGCGTGGTGTAGCGCTTGGCCAGAACAAGGAATCTGGGTAGCCATACAAGGGTCTAGCTCAATCAAAGTCTTAATCGGCTTAAGGTCAAAATCGTAGTAAGCGTATGCTGATTAAAACATCTGGTTTTCTGAGCAACCTTTCGAATTATTAGGACATGTAAACACCTTAATTGGCATTCCAGCAGTGTATTTGACCTGCGCATGTACTAACACTAGCCTAGCGAGCCTCCCTCTTTAGCGTGAGTAAAGTGAGTTCCGGAACACCTGAATGAATGTATCCGTCTTAGAAGTAGTTTTCACATACTATGTCCAAACTCAGAATGAAATATGCTTCCCAAAAATAACATTGTTCCATGTAAACATGATTATTAGGGAAATCCTTCTTCTTGCAAAGTATGCAAAGGTTTTAATCTAACTATTATATTAATCTGACCATCCAAAATAATCGCATTATTGTGTGCATGTAACCCTACTCTTACACACCCACAATGAGTAACTATCTTCTCTCTCTCTCAGGCCTACCAGTTGATTTTCAACCACAGTTGTTAACTTACACACTGTCTCTCGCTCACACCTCCCTCTCACACAACGTTAAGCCCACACACACCTGGAGGCGGTCCGCCGAACTTCCTCTGTCCATTCTCCTGTACCATGCTGTATCCAGTGTTCTCCATCAGCGCTAGTAGGGCAGCCTCGTTGGGGCTCTCCATCCTCCCGTCCTCCCCCATCAGACTACCGCCGTCTCCGTCCATGGTTAGCTAACGTTGGAAGACTGGCTGGCTGGCTGGCTGACGTTTGGGAATTCCGTTAAATACTTCAGTGGTTTATAAAGTTTTCCATGTTTTCAGTTTTGTCTTTGGTTTAGCTAGCTAGCAAATGATGTGGATTTGTCAGTGATTGGATTTTCGAAATTAGGTTTTGACAACAAATATATAGCTAGTTATGTTAGTAGCAAAGTTATTAATAGTTTGGTCAGTTCATGACAGTTAACTAGCCTAAAGCTAGATGAAACAAATTCGTATAAACCACGGTCTTTGCTAGATACAGTAGCTACAATTGACCGGCGACGTTACTATTACTTTAGCTAGTTAGGCGGGAATTAATGCTAGCTAGCTAGACAACTTTGCTATCAGTTAGCTAGCTCGTCGATTGATTAATAAAAATCAAAAAGCCGCTTACCTCAGTCGTAAATATATGTATTATAGGTAAACCCCGGGGATTGATCAATGTATAGCGTCTGTGTTCAATACATCGATCAACTACCGTTAGTCGGCTACCAAATTCCCCTCAGAGAAAATCGATCTCTTTTCCTCGAGGTGGTTTTAGTGACTGACATAGAGTGGCCTCGCTCCAGATCCAGCCAATCAGCGTGTGTTGTGAGTGCGAAAGGCGGGATAATTGGGGTGTAGTTCGTAAACTCAGAGCGTCGTCAGAATATCCGTTCGTAAACTCAGAGCGTCGTCAGAATATCCGTTCGTAAACTCAGAGCGTCGTCAGAATATCCGTTCGTAAACTCAGAGCGTCGTCAGAATATCCATTCGTAAATTCAGAGCGTTTCGCTCTCGGAGCGGACACTGGACGCTCTGGCCGAGGAGTAGGGTCGATCCGAGCGTCCTGAACCTCACAACGGCAGTCAAGCACACCAAGCTAACTGGCTAAAGTTGGCTAGCTCGCTAGCTAGCTACTTCCAGACATAAATGAGAGAACAGCGCACTCTGTGACCATTTTACTCGAACCTAGCAGAGCTGATTAGGCTGTGTTCATGTTATCTAGAGCAGTGATTCTCAACTGGGGGGTGGATTTTAAGGGGTCGCGGGACTATAAAAAAAAGATATTTTGAAAGGTAACGGCGGTACTGAAACTTTTATTTTGAAAGGATACCGCCTCACCGCTTATTGCTGCTGTCTTTACATGGTGCAGCGCGGTGGTGAAATGGCGATCTAACTTCGGACTCTGAGGGTTTTCGCTTTTTTACGCACTCAATAACTAACACAAAAACGTTCTCGGCCCCCACAAACACACATTGATCCAATGAAATGACAGATTTCTCGACACGGTACGCACACTTTGATCCAATAAAAATGTCACACTGCAACATTGTTTCGTTTTAAATGTGACACGTCCAATCAGATAATACAGATCATTCTTTCTGACAGCTAGCTTGATCGATAGCTAACTATGCAGACGTGTTCTGCAGGCATTGCACATGTGGATAGTTACCTGTCATTTAAGTCATGTAGGCTAGCTGTCAGAGTAAAATCATGAGACACGTTTTTAAAACGTGCAGCTCCCCTCTTCATCTACTGCTGCTTCCGATGTCAACAACAAGGCAGAAGAGAAAGAAGGGAAAATACGACCCCGACTTCATCAAATATGGTTTTACATATATAGAGTACAGGCAGGGGGAGTGTAGACCGCTGTGCGTCCTATGCAACGAGATGTTAGCTAATAAGAGAATGAAACCCTCCTAAATGAAAAGGCATCTGGACACCAAGCATCCAAGCCACAAAGATGAGACAGCTGACTTAAAAAAATAAAAATAAAAAATACATTCAATATCTGGTTGCCTCACAAGATTCATTGAATAATGTATGCACGGTACAAGAAAAGGCACTTCGCATTGCTAAGTGCAAAAAAGCCCACACCAGCGCAGAGTCTCTCATACTCCTTGCTGCGATTGTTATGTGACCTGAAATCTTAGGAAACTTAAACCCATATCCCTATCCAATGACACCAGGAGGAGGGGAATCCAGGACACGTGGTCCTCTGTAGCTCAGCTGGTAGAGCACGGCGCTTGTAAAGCCAAGGTAGTGGGTTCGATCCCCGGGACCACCCATACACAAAAAAAAATTATGCACGCATGACTGTAAGTCGCTTTGGATAAAAGCGTCTGCTAAATGGCATATTATTAAAATGTCTGAGGACATAACGCGCCAGACATCAGAGCGCATCAGTGCAAATGGCCATTACGCATTGCAGCTTTGACGAATCCACAGATGTGTCTAACCATGCGATTCTAAAGGTCTATGTCAGACACGTCTGGGATATTAACTTCGAGGAGCAGATTTACCCACCACCACTGCAGAGGCTGTCTTTAACACAATGGACATTGTAATGAAACAGGCAGGGAGCAGGTCTCGAACCCTCAACCTTCTAGCCCGAAGTCCAGCGCGCCATCGACTGTGCCCCAAAAGCATGCTCGCGTGGCAGAGTCGATATCCGCGTTTATAAACCCAGGATCGTTACAATATGTACCTGGGCTCCGTGGGACTGGCCTGGGATGGGTGCGTCGGAGTGACCACTGATGGGGCAACTTCCATGACGGGAAAGCACTCCGGAGTAGTAAAGCGGATCCCGGAGAGAGCACCGAGTGCGACGTGGAACCACTGCTTCCTACACAGGGAGGCATTGGCAGCTAAGGACATGGTGCCTCTCCAGGATGTGATCAAGTGTGTCAACTATATCAGAAAGAGTTCCACGAAAAGCAGGTGTTTCCAGGCCTTCTGCAGGGATATGGGGAGCGAGCACCAGCAGGTGCTTTATCATGGAGACGTCCGCCGGAGAGGGGTAAAGTGTTGGTTGCTTTTATGAGCTTCGAGCAGAGATCGCCGCGTTTCTTTCGGAAAACAAGACACCATCTGGCGGAACATTTCGATTGTGAGGAATGGCTCCCAGGTTCCCTAGCGGATATTTTTTATCATCTGAATTCGCTCAATGTGTCAATGCAAGGGAGGGGGCACACGCACGCACGCACGCACACACACACACACACACACACACACACACACACACACACACATAAATAAACAGGTTAATGAGTTATTGTTCACTATGTTCATTATTATTGTTAATGAATTCTGACATTCATATTACATGTTATTGAACTGGTTAAAAACGTACACCTTTAAAAAAAAAAACTTTTCAAGGTTGTGAAACTATTTACATGGTAATTCATGATTAACAAATTCAAATTTGTTCTTCTATTTTAAACACTGGTATGTGTTACTGTTCATTAACATTATTGGACTGGTTTTGATGTCATGTTCTGAGTCTGATCATTTATTACACCCCACCCCGGAACTGGTCGCCTAATTAAATGGCTTATTCTCTTGAATTGATAATAAATGTTTTCTCAGTTAATATGTCTGTGTAATGACTTACTTTAAAACCATAATAGTAGCCCATTGAGACGGAGTCTATTTTGCAAGTGAAGCCTGCCCAAGAAGGCAGCCGCAATAATACAACGTTACAAAATGTAATCATCAACAGTCCATAATATTGGGTCGCGACTCAATTGTCCTTGTCAAATCTGGGTCCCCAGGCAAAACCAGTTGAGAACCACTGATCCAGAGCGTTGGTGACTGTAACTGTGCTGCTGGAAACAATTTAATGACGTTTTTTATGCGCACGTTTACTGACGCCGGTCATATTCGACTGGTGTTTCAGTTCGTAAATTCATCAGTTATTCTGCGCTCTGGCACCCTCAAACG
Organism: Coregonus clupeaformis; assembly: GCF_020615455.1. Classification (NCBI taxonomy): domain Eukaryota; kingdom Metazoa; phylum Chordata; class Actinopteri; order Salmoniformes; family Salmonidae; genus Coregonus; species Coregonus clupeaformis. The sequence goes on along the minus strand of NW_025534573.1, from coordinate 144,788 downwards.
AGAGCGCTCTGAAATCGGAGTCGATAGCCAGAGTGATTTATGAAGGGACCCAAATCCATACATTTTCCTATAAATGAATGCTTAATTTTGTCCGACTGAAAATAAATAATCACACGAACAAAACGGTGACAATTCATTTTTAATTTTTAATTTACAGTAACATCATTCACAGTTACACAGGTCAAAATACTATACAATTCACAACTATGTAATTAATCAATGAAAATAAAACATAGGGCTGAAACACATGTATTGGCATCATTACTAGGCCTTATTAGTAGTGGCGAATTATTATTAATAGTTATTGAAGAAACCCAATGTCTGTCTGGTCGTCCTACACCCCCCCGTCCCCCCGTCCTGTAGCCTACCTACACCCCCCGTCCCCCCGTCCCCCCGTCCTGTAGCCTACCTACACCCCCCCGTCCTGTAGCCTACCTACACCCCCCGTCCCCCGTCCCTGTAGCCTACCTACACCCCCCCGTCCTGTAGCCTACCTACACCCCCCGTCCCCCCGTCCTGTAGCCCACCTACATCCCCCCCCGTCCTGTAGCCCACCTACATCCCCCGTCCTGTAGCCCACCTACATCCCCCCGTCCTGTAGCCCCTGTCCCCAGTCCTGTGGCCCACCTACATCCCCCCCGTCCTGTAGCCCACCTACATCCCCCCGTCCTGTAGCCCACCTACATCCCCCCGTCCTGTAGCCCACCTACATCCCCCCCGTCCTGTAGCCCACCTACATCCCCCCGTCCTGTAGCCCACCTACATCCCCCCGTCCTGTAGCCCACCTACATCCCCCCCGTCCTGTAGCCCACCTACATCCCCCCCGTCCCTGTAGCCCACCTACATCCCCCCGTCCTGTAGCCCACCTACATCCCCCCGTCCTGTAGCCCACCTACATCCCCCCGTCCTGTAGCCCACCTACATCCCCCCATCCTGTAGCCCACCTACATCCCCCCACTCACTGCATCTTTGTATAGTATCCAGTTCAAGTCCATTTTCTTTAACGGACTGCAAGGAATTTTAGTAAAATAATGTGTATTTTTCAGTCGTTTTATATTCCATTACTTCAAACCTTTCTTTCTTTCTTTCTTTCTTTCTTTCTTTCTTTCTTTCTTTCTTTCTTTCTTTCTTTCTTTCTTTCTTTCTTTCTTTCTTTCTTCACTCCAGGAGTCTAGGAGGCCATCCAGATAATAAAGGGAACCAGGATCATGACCAGGGCTGAGCAGAGAGACACTACCCCCACATAGAGCACTAGTACTGGGCCTAACACCGCTGTCAACTTGGCACTCCTCCGGCTCAGAATGAACTTCTTCACTGTCTTACAGAACTGAGAGAGATAGAAGGGGGAGAGAGATAGAGGGGGGAGAAGGGGAGAGAGATATAGTTAGTGGGGAGATAGAGAGGGGGTGAAAAGAGAGATGAAATGTATACATTATTTATTTTCTCCAGCTGTGTGCCCTCGGGCTGTTGATAATACAGGACCCTGCCTGTCATTTATAAAATATGCCCGCTAGGGGGTGCCATAGTATCACTTAACATAATTAGTTTGTCAATCAGTTGAATTCTACGGAGTATTCTGTATTCTAGAGTTCTACTGTTCTAGTATTCTACGGAGTGTTCTGTATTCTAGAGTTCTACTGTTCTAGTATTCTACGGAGTAATCTGTATTCTAGAGTTCTACTGTTCTAGTATTCTACGGAGTGTTCTGTATTCTAGAGTTCTACTGTTCTAGTATTCTACGGAGTATTCTGTATTCTAGAGTTGTACTGTTCTAGTATTCTACGGAGTGTTCTGTATTCTAGAGTTCTACTGTTCTAGTATTCTACGGAGTGTTCTGTATTCTAGAGTTCTACTGTTCTATTATTCTACGGAGTGTTCTGTATTCTAGAGTTCTACTGTTCTAGTATTCTACGGAGTATTCTGTATTCTAGAGTTCTACTGTTCCAGTGAGAGCTTTAGTATGATCTTCCCTGTGACTGTGTGTGTGTATATAACTTCATTCATTCATTTAAATTCATTCATCCATCCATCCATCTCTTCATCCCTTCACCTCTTGCTTGGTATGTGTTAAGGTGAGTAGGTTCAGGCAGGCCAACTAGCCTCCATTTTAGTAACCAGGTGAAGGAAGGTTCCAGAATCTCGTTTGTAGATCCCATCAGACTAACTGTTGGTCAATGGGCCCATCAGGTCACAAATACACATACACATCCAAGCGCACACTGTAGGTCAACCTACAAGGGACAGGTCAGGTAGGCTATAAACATAGTACAGGTTCAGCCCATATTAGCGGCTCTCAAAGAGACAGTTTCTAATCTCAGTTAACCCAGAACTCAAATTCAGCGTAATTTGGTCAGATTTACGTAGTCTGTCCACGAGAGATTACAAAAGGTGCATCGTGTGATGAAATATAAGTCATTGTAGGTCTACTAGCTAGTTAACTACCTGTAGGTCCCTGCTTCAAGGCTACAGGTGAACAGATGACCTACCTGGTCTCTGTTCTGAGGTGTAAATAAGGCATGATGAGTAACCTTGTCTGAGACCTGAAGACTGCAGGTCATTGGGAACATCATTCAGGCCTAACTGGACTACTATTGACCAGGCCCATAGGACCATCCATTTCGGATGCAACCCTAGTCTCTCTCTAGTCCCTTCCAAGAGGAACCTAACATAATAATAATAATAATATGCCATTTAGCAGTTGCTTTTATCCAAAGCGACTTACAGTCATGTGTGCATACATTTTTACCTATGGGTGGTCCCGGGGATCGAACCCACTACCCTGGCGTTACAAGCGCCATGCTCTACCAATTGAGCTACAGAGGACCACATTGCATGAGACCTGAAGACTTTACCTATAATACATATATTTACCTTAGTCGTAAATATATGTATTATAGGTAAACCCTGTGGATTGATCAATTGAATTGATTGAATGATGTTCCCAATGACTACTTTACTTGTTACTACACACTACTTTACTTGTTACTTCACACTACTTTACTAGTTACTTTACACGACTTTACTAGTTACTTTACACTACTTTACTTGTTACTATACACTACTTTACTTGTTACTATACACTACTTGTTACTATACACTAATTTACTTGTTAATAAACACTACTTTACTTGTTACTATACACTACTTGTTACTATACACTACTTTACTTGTTACTACACACTACTTTACTAGTTACTTTACACTACTTTACTTGTTACTACACACTACTTTACTAGTTACTATACACTACTTTACTTGTTACTATACACTATTTTACTTGTTACTACACACTACTTTACTAGTTACTTTACACTACTTTACTTGTTACTATACACTACTTTACATGTTAATATACATTACTTTACTTGTTACTATACACTACTTTACTTGTTACTACACACTACTTTACTAGTTACTTTACACTACTTTACTTGTCACTATACACTACTTTACTAGTTAATTTACACTACTTTACTTGTTACTATACACTACTTTACTTGTTACTAAACACTACTTTACTTGTTACTACACACTACTTTACTAGCTACTATACACTACTTGTTACTATACACTACTTTACTTGTTACTATACACTACTTTACTAGTTACTTTACACTACTTTACTTGTTACCATACACTACTTTACTTGTTACTAAACACTACTTTACTTGTTACTATACACTACTTGTTACTATACACTAATTTACTTGTTAATAAACACTACTTTACTTGTTACTATACACTACTTGTTACTATACACTACTTTACTTGTTACTACACACTACTTTACTAGTTACTTTACACTACTTTACTTGTTACTACACACTACTTTACTTGTTACTATGCACTACTTTACTTGTTACTACACACTACTTTACTAGTTACTTTACACTACTTTGCTTGTCACTATACACTACTTTACTAGTTAATTTACACTACTTTACTTGTTACTATACACTACTTTACTTGTTACTATACACTACTTGTTACTATACACTACTTTACTTGTTACTATACACTACTTTACTTGTTACTATACACTACTTGTTACTATACACTACTTTACTAGTTACTTTATACTACTTTACTTGTTACCATACACTACCTTACTTGTTACTAAACACTACTTTACTTGTTACTATACACTACTTGTTACTATACACTACTTTACTTGTTACTACACACTACTTTACTAGTTACTTTACACTACTTTACTTGTTACTATACACTACTTTACTAGTTACTTTACACTACTTTACTTGTTACCATACACTACCTTACTTGTTACTAAACACTACTTTACTTGTTACTATACACTACTTGTTACTATACACTACTTTACTTGTTACTACACACTACTTTACTAGTTACTTTACACTACTTTACTTGTTACTATACACTACTTTACTAGTTAATTTACACTAATTTACTTGTTACTATGCACTACTTTACTTGTTACTATACACTACTTTACTAGTTAATTTACACTAATTTACTTGTTACTATACACTACTTTACTAGTTAATTTACACTACTTTACTTGTTACTATACACTACTTTACTTGTTACCATACACTACTTTACTTGTTACTACACACTACTTTACTAGTTACTTTACACTACTTTACTTGTTACTATACACTACTTTACTAGTTAATTTACACTACTTTACTTGTTACTATACACTACTTTACTTGTTACTAAACACTACTTTACTTGTTACTATACACTACTTGTTACTATGCACTACTTTACTTGTTACTACACACTACTTTACTAGTTACTTTA
>NW_025534573.1:110000-132500 GCF_020615455.1 Coregonus clupeaformis | reverse complement strand
TAGAGTTGACTCAGCGATAGAGTTGCCTCAGCCATAGAGTTGCCCTCAGCCATAGAGTTGACTCAGCGATAGAGTTGCCTCAGCCACAGACTTGCCTCAGCCATAGAGTTGCCTCAGCCATAGAGTTGCCTCAGCCATAGAGTTGCCCTCAGCCATAGAGTTGACTCAGCCATAGAGTTGCCTCAGCCATAGAGTTGCCTCAGCCATAGAGTTGACTCAGCCATAGAGTTGCCTCAGCCATAGAGTTGCCTCAGCCATAGACTTGCCTCAGCCATAGAGTTGCCTCAGCCATAGAGTTGCCTCAGCCATAGAGTTGCCTCAGCCATAGAGTTGACTCAGCCATAGAGTTGCCTCAGCCATAGAGTTGCCTCAGCCATAGAGTTGACTCAGCCATAGAGTTGCCTCAGCCATAGAGTTGCCTTAGCCATAGAGTTGCCTCAGCCATAGAGTTGCCTCAGCGATAGAGTTGCCTCAGCCATAGAGTTGCCTCAGCCATAGAGTTGACTCAGCGATAGAGTTGCCTCAGCCATAGAGTTGCCTCAGCCATAGAGTTGACTCAGCCATAGAGTTGCCTCAGCCATAGACTTGCCTCAGCCATAGAGTTGCCTCAGCCATAGAGTTGCCTCAGCCATAGAGTTGCCTCAGCCATAGAGTTGACTCAGCCATAGAGTTGCCTCAGCCATAGAGTTGCCTCAGCCATAGACTTGCCTCAGCCATAGACTTGCCTCAGCCATAGAGTTGCCTCAGCCATAGAGTTGCCTCAGCCATAGAGTTGACTCAGCCATTTGACTACATTAATTTATTCCATACCTTCAACAGGTCCCCTCTCTGGAACATGGAGTCATACTTAGATGGAGCTTCCTCTTTGGTTGTTGCCAGGGTTTTTTCTTTCTCTTTCTTGTCGTCTGTTTGTGGGGTGATGAAGAGCAGGCTGAGGAGGGTGAGAGGAAACATGGTCCTGACACGGAGGAGGAGAAGGGGAGATGGAGGGAGAGAGAGAGAGAGAGAGAGAGAGAGAGAGAGAGAGAGAGAGAGAGAGAGAGAGAGAGAGAGAGAGAGAGAGAGAGAGAGAGAGAGAGAGATGGAAAAGAGGACTGGAGAGATGGAGAGTGAGGGAAAAAAATAAGGAGAGTGAGTGTTGAAAGACAGAGAGGGAGAGATGGACAGAATGTGTAGGAGTTGAGTTGGAGCGTTGACGGAGACACGGAGAGACAGAGTTCTGAAAGAGAGAGAGAGGGGAGAGTTCGATACCTGGATGTTTTTATTAGCCCAGCCACTAGGTAGGTGGAGCTGAAGGAATTAGTACTTACCACTGATCTAAGGTCAGTTTTGTGCTTCCCCAAAATGATTAAGGCAAGGATTTGACTGAGGCTAAGATGATCCTAGATCTGTGCATAAGGACAACTCCTACTCAGAGCTGTGGATTAGAGTGATGTGGACACTTTTGCTGAGTATTTCATCAATAACAAAGAAAGTCTGCATCACAAATGGCAGCCTAGTCCCTATAGGTCCTGGTCTAAAGTAGTGCACTATATAGGGAATAGGATGCCATTCTCTGGTCTAAAGTAGTGCACTATATAGGGAATAGGGTGCCATTCGGAACGTAAAGAGATTTGGATTTTTGGAGCAGCAAGTACATAAGCTTAACAGAACAATGCTATTATTTCCCAATGTTAGGTCTCAGGTCTGAATCTGCATCCTAATCCCTGCATAGTGCACTATGTTTGACCAAGACCCATGGCTCTGGCCAAAAGTAGTGCACTATATAGGGAATAGGGTGCCATTCTCTGGTCTAAAGTAGTGCACTATATAGGGAATAGGGTGCCATTCTCTGGTCTAAAGTAGTGCACTATATAGGGAATAGGGTGCCATTCTCTGGTCTAAAGTAGTGCACTATATAGGGAATAGGGTGCCATTCTCTGGTCTAAAGTAGTGCACTATATAGGAATAGGTACCATTCTCTGGTCTAAAGTAGTGCACTATATAGGGAATAGGGTGCTATTCTCTGGTCTAAAGTAGTGGACTATATAGGGAATAGGGTGCCATTCTCTGGTCTAAAGTAGTGCACTATATAGGGAATAGGGTGCCATTATCTGGTCTAAAGTAGTGGACTATATAGGGAATAGGGTGCGAGACCTGGTCAAAAGTAGTGCACTATATAGGGAATAGGGTGCGAGACCTGGTCAAAAGTAGTGGACTATATAGGGATTAGGGTACCATTCTCTGGTCAAAAGTAGTGCACTATATAGGGAATAGGGTGCCATTCTCTGGTCTAAAGTAGGGCACTATATAGAAAATAGGGTGCGAGACCTGGTCAAAAGTAGTGTACTATATAGGGAATAGGGTGCCATTCTCTGGTCTAAAGTAGTGCACTATATAGGGAATAGGGTGCCATTATCTGGTCTAAAGTAGTGGACTATATAGGGAATAGGGTGCGAGACCTGGTCAAAAGTAGTGCACTATATAGGGAATAGGGTGCGAGACCTGGTCAAAAGTAGTGGACTATATAGGGAATAGGGTACCATTCTCTGGTCAAAAGTAGTGCACTATATAGGGAATAGGGTGCCATTCTCTGGTCTAAAGTAGGGCACTATATAGAAAATAGGGTGCGAGACCTGGTCAAAAGTAGTGTACTATATAGGGAATAGGGTGCGAGACCTGGTCAAAAGTAGTGCACTATATAGGGAATAGGGTGCGAGACCTGGTCAAAAGTAGTGGACTATATAGGGAATAGGGTACCATTCTCTGGTCAAAAGTAGTGCACTATATAGGGAATAGGGTGCCATTATCTGGTCTAAAGTAGGGCACTATATAGAAAATAGGGTGCGAGACCTGGTCAAAAGTAGTGGACTATATAGGGAATAGGGTGTGAGACCTGGTCAAAAGTAGTGCACTTTATGGGGGAATAGGGTGCCATTCTCTGGTCCAAAGTAGTGCACTATATAGGGAATAGGGTACCATTCTCTGGTCTAAAGTAGTGCACTATATAGGGAATAGGGTGCTATTCTCTGGTCTAAAGTAGTGCACTATATAGGGAATAGGGTGCCATTCTCTGGTCTAAAGTAGTGCACTATATAGGGAATAGGGTGCCATTCTCTGGTCTAAAGTAGTGCACTATATAGGGAATAGGGTGCTATTCTCTGGTCTAAAGTAGTGGACTATATAGGGAATAGGGTGCCATTCTCTGGTCTAAAGTAGTGCACTATATAGGGAATAGGGTGCCATTATCTGGTCTAAAGTAGTGGACTATATAGGGAATAGGGTGCGAGACCTGGTCAAAAGTAGTGCACTATATAGGGAATAGGGTGCGAGACCTGGTCAAAAGTAGTGGACTATATAGGGATTAGGGTACCATTCTCTGGTCAAAAGTAGTGCACTATAGGGAATAGGGTGCCATTCTCTGGTCTAAAGTAGGGCACTATATAGAAAATAGGGTGCGAGACCTGGTCAAAAGTAGTGTACTATATAGGGAATAGGGTGCCATTCTCTGGTCTAAAGTAGTGCACTATATAGGGAATAGGGTGCCATTATCTGGTCTAAAGTAGTGGACTATATAGGGAATAGGGTGCGAGACCTGGTCAAAAGTAGTGCACTATATAGGAATAGGGTGCGAGACCTGGTCAAAAGTAGTGGACTATATAGGGAATAGGGTACCATTCTCTGGTCAAAAGTAGTGCACTATATAGGGAATAGGGTGCCATTCTCTGGTCTAAAGTAGGGCACTATATAGAAAATAGGTGCGAGACCTGGTCAAAAGTAGTGTACTATATAGGGAATAGGGTGCTAGACCTGGTCAAAAGTAGTGCACTATATAGGGAATAGGTGCGAGACCTGGTCAAAAGTAGTGGACTATATAGGGAATAGGTACCATTCTCTGGTCAAAAGTAGTGCACTATATAGGGAATAGGGTGCCATTATCTGGTCTAAAGTAGGGCACTATATAGAAAATAGGGTGCTAGACCTGGTCAAAAGTAGTGGACTATATAGGGAATAGGGTGTGAGACCTGGTCAAAAGTAGTGCACTTTTATGGGGAATAGGGTGCCATTCTCTGGTCTAAAGTAGTGCACTATATAGGGAATAGGGTGCCATTCTCTGGTCTAAAGTAGTGCACTATATAGGAATAGGGTGCCATTCGAACGTAAAGAGATTTGGATTTTGGGAGCAGCAATACATAAGCTTAACAGAACAATGCTATTATTTCCCAATGTTAGGTCTCAGGTCTGAATCTGCATCCTAATCCGCATAGTGCACTATGTTTGACCAAGACCCATGGCTCTGGCCAAAAGTAGTGCACTATATAGGAATAGGGTGCCATTCTCTGGTCTAAAGTAGTGCACTATATAGGGAATAGGGTGCCATTCTCTGGGTCTAAAGTAGTGCACTATATAGGGAATAGGGTGCCATTCTCTGGTCTAAAGTAGTGCACTATAAGGGAATAGGGTACCATTCTCTGGTCTAAAGTAGTGCACTATATAGGGAATAGGGTGCTATTCTCTGGTCTAAAGTAGTGCACTATATAGGGAATAGGGTGCCATTCTCTGGTCTAAAGTAGTGCACTATATAGGGAATAGGGTGCCATTCTCGGTCTAAAGTAGTGCACTATATAGGGAATAGGGTGCTATTCTCTGGTCTAAAGTAGTGGACTATATAGGGAATAGGGTGCCATTCTCTGGTCTAAAGTAGTGCACTATATAGGGAATAGGTGCCATTATCTGGTCTAAAGTAGTGGACTATATAGGGAATAGGGTAAGCAGACCTGGTCAAAAGTAGTGCACTATATAGGGAATAGGTGCGAGACCTGGTCAAAAGTAGTGGACTATATAGGGATTAGGTACCATTTCTGGTCAAAAGTAGTGCACTATATAGGGAATAGGGTGCCATTTCTGGTCTAAAGTAGGGCACTATATAGAAAATAGGTGCGAGACCTGGTCAAAAGTAGTGTCTATATAGGGAATAGGGTGCCATTCTCTGGTCTAAAGTAGTGCACTATATAGGGAATAGGGTGCCATTATCTGGTCTAAAGTAGTGGACTATATAGGGAATAGGGTGCGAGACCTGGTCAAAAGTAGTGCACTATATAGGGAATAGGGTGCGAGACCTGGTCAAAAGTAGTGGACTATATAGGGAATAGGGTACCATTCTCTGGTCAAAAGTAGTGCACTATATAGGGAATAGGGTGCCATTCTCTGGTCTAAAGTAGGGCACTATATAGAAAATAGGGTGCGAGACCTGGTCAAAAGTAGTGTACTATATAGGGAATAGGGTGCGAGACCTGGTCAAAAGTAGTGCACTATATAGGGAATAGGAATGCGAGACCTGGTCAAAAGTAGTGGACTATATAGGGAATAGGGTACCATTCTCTGGTCAAAAGTAGTGCACTATATAGGAATAGGGTGCCATTATCTGGTCTAAAGTAGGGCACTATATAGAAAATAGGTGCTAGACCTGGTCAAAAGTAGTGGACTATATAGGGAATAGGGTGTGAGACCTGGTCAAAAGTAGTGCACTTTTATGGGGAATAGGGTGCCATTCTCTGGTCTAAAGTAGTGCACTATATAGGAATAGGGTACCATTCTCTGGTCTAAAGTAGTGCACTATATAGGGAATAGGGTGCTATTCTCTGGTCTAAAGTAGTGCACTATAGGGAATAGGGTGCCATTCTCTGGTCTAAAGTAGTGCACTATATAGGGAATAGGTGCCATTCTCTGGTCTAAAGTAGTGCACTATATAGGGAATAGGGTGCTATTCTCTGGTCAAAGTAGTGGACTATATGGGGAATAGGGTGCCATTCTCTGGTCTAAAGTAGTGCACTATATAGGAATAGGGTGCCATTATCTGGTCTAAAGTAGTGGACTATATGGGAATAGGTGCGAGACCTGGTCAAAAGTAGTGCACTATATAGGGAATAGGGTGCGAGACCTGGTCAAAAGTAGTGGACTATATAGGGATTAGGGTACCATTCTCTGGTCAAAAGTAGTGCACTATATAGGGAATAGGGTGCCATTCTCTGGTCTAAAGTAGGGCACTATATAGAAAATAGGGTACGTAGACCTGGTCAAAAGTAGTGTACTATATAGGAATAGGGTGCCATTCTCTGGTCTAAAGTAGTGCACTATATAGGGAATAGGGTGCCATTCTCTGGTCTAAAGTAGTGCACTATATAGGAATAGGGTGCCATTCTCTGGTCTAAAGTAGTGCACTATATAGGGAATAGGGTGCCATTCTCTGGTCTAAAGTAGTGCACTATATAGGAATAGGTACCATTCTCTGGTCTAAAGTAGTGCACTATATAGGGAATAGGGTGCTATTCTCTGGTCTAAAGTAGTGGACTATATAGGGAATAGGGTGCCATTCTCTGGTCTAAAGTAGTCACTATAAGGGAATAGGGTGCCATTATCTGGTCCAAAGTAGTGGACTATATAGGGAATAGGTGCAGACCTGGTCAAAAGTAGTGCACTATATAGGGAATAGGTAAGCTAGACCTGGTCAAAAGTAGTGGACTATAGGGATTAGGGTACCATTCTCTGGTCAAAAGTAGTGCACTATATAGGGAATAGGGTGCCATTCTCTGGTCTAAAGTAGGCACTATATAGAAAATAGGGTGCGAGACCTGGTCAAAAGTAGTGTACTATATAGGAATAGGGTGCCATTCTCTGGTCTAAAGTAGTGCACTATATAGGGAATAGGGTGCCATTCTCTGGTCTAAAGTAGTGCACTATATAGGGAATAGGGTGCCATTCTCTGAGTCTAAAGTAGTGCACTATATAGGAATAGGGTACCATTCTCTGGTCTAAAGTAGTGCACTATATAGGGAATAGGGTGCTATTCTCTGGTCTAAAGTAGTGCACTATAGAGGAATAGGGTGCCATTCTCTGGTCTAAAGTAGTGCACTATATAGGGAATAGGGTGCCATTCTCTGGTCTAAAGTAGTGCACTATATAGGGAATAGGGTGCCATTCTCTGGTCTAAAGTAGTGCACTATATAGGGAATAGGGTACCATTCTCTGGTCTAAAGTAGTGCACTATAGGGAATAGGTGCTATTCTCTGGTCTAAAGTAGTGCACTATATAGGGAATAGGGTGCCATTCTCTGGTCTAAAGTAGTGCACTATAGGGGAATAGGGTGCCATTCTCTGGTCTAAAGTAGTGCACTATATAGGAATAGGGTGCTATTCTCTGGTCTAAAGTAGTGGACTATATGGGAATAGGGTGCATTCTCTGGTCTAAAGTAGTGCACTATATAGGGAATAGGGTGCCATTATCTGGTCTAAAGTAGTGGACTATATAGGAATAGGTGCGAGACCTGGTCAAAAGTAGTGCACTATATAGGGAATAGGGGTGCGAGACCTGGTCAAAAAGTAGTGGACTATATAGGGATTAGGGTACCATTCTCTGGTCAAAAGTAGTGCACTATATAGGGAATAGGGTGCCATTCTCTGGTCTAAAGTAGGGCACTATATAGAAAATAGGGTGCGAGACCTGGTCAAAAGTAGTGTACTATATAGGGAATAGGGTGCCATTCTCTGGTCTAAAGTAGTGCACTATATAGGGAATAGGGTGCCATTATCTGGTCTAAAGTAGTGGACTATATAGGGAATAGGGTGCACAGACCTGGTCAAAAGTAGTGCACTATATAGGAATAGGTGCGAGACCTGGTCAAAAGTAGTGGACTATATAGGGAATAGGGTACCATTCTCTGGTCAAAAGTAGTGCACTATATAGGGAATAGGGTGCCATTCTCTGGTCTAAAGTAGGGCACTATATAGAAAATAGGGTGCGAGACCTGGTCAAAAGTAGTGTACTATATAGGGAATAGGGTGCGAGACCTGGTCAAAAGTAGTGCACTATATAGGGAATAGGTGCGAGACCTGGTCAAAAGTAGTGGACTATATAGGGAATAGGTACCATTCTCTGGTCAAAAGTAGTGCACTATATAGGGAATAGGGTGCCATTATCTGGTCTAAAGTAGGGCACTATATAGAAAATAGGGTGCGAGACCTGGTCAAAAGTAGTGGACTATATAGGGAATAGGGTGTGAGACCTGGTCAAAAGTAGTGCACTTTATGGGGAATAGGGTGCCATTCTCTGGTCTAAAGTAGTGCACTATATAGGGAATAGGTACCATTCTCTCGGTCTAAAGTAGTGCACTATATAGGGAATAGGGTGCTATTCTCTGGTCTAAAGTAGTGCACTATATAGGAATAGGGTGCCATTCTCGGTCTAAAGTAGTGCACTATATAGGAATAGGGTGCCATTCTCTGGTCTAAAGTAGTGCACTATATAGGAATAGGGTGCTATTCTCTGGTCTAAAGTAGTGGACTATATAGGGAATAGGTGCCATTCTCTGGTCTAAAGTAGTGCACTATATAGGGAATAGGGTGCCATTATCTGGTCTAAAGTAGTGGACTATATAGGAATAGGGTCGAGACCTGGTCAAAAGTAGTGCACTATATAGGGAATAGGGTGCGAGACCTGGTCAAAAGTAGTGGACTATATAGGGATTAGGGTACCATTCTCTGGTCAAAAGTAGTGCACTATATAGGGAATAGGGTGCCATTCTCTGGTCTAAAGTAGGGCACTATATAGAAAATAGGGTGCGAGACCTGGTCAAAAGTAGTGTACTATATAGGGAATAGGGTGCCATTCTCTGGTCTAAAGTAGTGCACTATATAGGGAATAGGGTGCCATTCTCTGGTCTAAAGTAGTGCACTATATAGGGAATAGGGTACCATTCTCTGGTCTAAAGTAGTGCACTATATAGGGAATAGGGTGCTATTCTCTGGTCTAAAGTAGTGGACTATATAGGGAATAGGTGCCATTCTCTGGTCTAAAGTAGTGCACTATATAGGAATAGGGTGCCATTATCTGGTCTAAAGTAGTGGACTATATAGGGAATAGGTGCGAGACCTGGTCAAAAGTAGTGCACTATATAGGGAATAGGGATGTAGACCTGGTCAAAAGTAGTGGACTATATAGGGATTAGGGTACCATTCTCTGGTCAAAAGTAGTGCACTATATAGGGAATAGGGTGCCATTCTCTGGTCTAAAGTAGGGCACTATATAGAAAATAGGTGCGAGACCTGGTCAAAAGTAGTGTACTATAGAATAGGGTGCCATTCTCTGGTCTAAAGTAGTGCACTATATAGGGAATAGGGTGCCATTATCTGGTCTAAAGTAGTGGACTATATAGGAATAGGGTGCGAGACCTGGTCAAAAGTAGTGCACTATATAGGGAATAGGGTCGAGACCTGGTCAAAAGTAGTGGACTATATAGGGAATAGGGTACCATTCTCTGGTCAAAAGTAGTGCACTATATAGGAATAGGGTGCCATTCTCTGGTCTAAAGTAGGGCACTATATAGAAAATAGGTGCAGACCTGGTCAAAAGTAGTACTATAAGGGAATAGGGTGCAGACCTGGTCAAAAGTAGTGCACTATATAGGGAATAGGTGCGAGACCTGGTCAAAAGTAGTGGACTATATAGGGAATAGGGTACCATTCTCTGGTCAAAAGTAGTGCACTATATAGGGAATAGGGTGCCATTATCTGGTCTAAAGTAGGGCACTATATAGAAAATAGGGTGCGAGACCTGGTCAAAAGTAGTGGACTATATAGGGAATAGGGTGTGAGACCTGGTCAAAAGTAGTGCACTTTATGGGGAATAGGGTGCCATTCTCTGGTCTAAAGTAGTGCACTATATAGGGAATAGGGTACCATTCTCTGGTCTAAAGTAGTGCACTATATAGGGAATAGGGTGCTATTCTCTGGTCTAAAGTAGTGCACTATATAGGGAATAGGGTGCCATTCTCTGGTCTAAAGTAGTGCACTATATAGGGAATAGGGTGCCATTCTCTGGTCTAAAGTAGTGCACTATATAGGGAATAGGGTGCTATTCTCTGGTCTAAAGTAGTGGACTATATAGGGAATAGGGTGCCATTCTCTGGTCTAAAGTAGTGCACTATATAGGAATAGGGTGCCATTATCTGGTCTAAAGTAGTGGACTATATAGGGAATAGGAGTGCAGACCTGGTCAAAAGTAGTGCACTATAAGAATAGGGTGCGAGACCTGGTCAAAAGTAGTGGACTATATAGGGATTAGGGTACCATTCTCTGGTCAAAAGTAGTGCACTATATAGGGAATAGGGTGCCATTCTCTGGTCTAAAGTAGGGCACTATATAGAAAATAGGGTGCGAGACCTGGTCAAAAGTAGTTACTATATAGGAATAGGGTGCCATTCTCTGGTCTAAAGTAGTGCACTATATAGGGAATAGGGTGCCATTATCTGGTCTAAAGTAGTGGACTATATAGGGAATAGGGTGCGAGACCTGGTCAAAAGTAGTGCACTATATAGGGAATAGGGTGCGAGACCTGGTCAAAAGTAGTGGACTATATAGGGAATAGGGTACCATTCTCTGGTCAAAAGTAGTGCACTATATAGGGAATAGGGTGCCATTCTCTGGTCTAAAGTAGGGGCACTATATAGAAAATAGGGTGCGAGACCTGGTCAAAAGTAGTGTACTATATAGGGAATAGGGTGCAGACCTGGTCAAAAGTAGTGCACTATATGGGAATAGGGTGCGAGACCTGGTCAAAAGTAGTGGACTATATAGGGAATAGGGTACCATTCTCTGGTCAAAAGTAGTGCACTATATAGGGAATAGGGTGCCATTATCTGGTCTAAAGTAGGGCACTATATAGAAAATAGGGTGCGAGACCTGGTCAAAAGTAGTGGACTATATAGGGAATAGGGTGTGAGACCTGGTCAAAAGTAGTGCACTTTATGGGGAATAGGGTGCCATTCTCTGGTCTAAAGTAGTGCACTATATAGGGAATAGGGTGCCATTCTCTGGTCTAAAGTAGTGCACTATATAGGGAATAGGGTGCCATTCGGAACGTAAAGAGATTTGGATTTTTGGAGCAGCAAGTACATAAGCTTAACAGAACAATGCTATTATTTCCCAATGTTAGGTCTCAGGTCTGAATCTGCATCCTAATCCCTGCATAGTGCACTATGTTTGACCAAGACCCATGGCTCTGGCCAAAAGTAGTGCACTATATAGGGAATAGGGTGCCATTCTCTGGTCTAAAGTAGTGCACTATATAGGGAATAGGGTGCCATTCTCTGGTCTAAAGTAGTGCACTATATAGGGAATAGGGTGCCATTCTCTGGTCTAAAGTAGTGCACTATATAGGGAATAGGGTACCATTCTCTGGTCTAAAGTAGTGCACTATATAGGGAATAGGGTGCTATTCTCTGGTCTAAAGTAGTGCACTATATAGGGAATAGGGTGCCATTCTCTGGTCTAAAGTAGTGCACTATATAGGGAATAGGGTGCCATTCTCTGGTCTAAAGTAGTGCACTATATAGGGAATAGGGTGCTATTCTCTGGTCTAAAGTAGTGGACTATATAGGGAATAGGGTGCCATTCTCTGGTCTAAAGTAGTGCACTATATAGGAATAGGGTGCCATTATCTGGTCTAAAGTAGTGGACTATATAGGGAATAGGGTGCGAGACCTGGTCAAAAGTAGTGCACTATATAGGGAATAGGGTGCGAGACCTGGTCAAAAGTAGTGGACTATATAGGGATTAGGGTACCATTCTCTGGTCAAAAGTAGTGCACTATATAGGGAATAGGGTGCCATTCTCTGGTCTAAAGTAGGGCACTATATAGAAAATAGGTCTGAGACCTGGTCAAAAGTAGTGTACTATATAGGGAATAGGGGTGCCATTCTCTGGTCTAAAGTAGTGCACTATAAGGGAATAGGGTGCCATTATCTGGTCTAAAGTAGTGGACTATAGGGAATAGGTGCGAGACCTGGTCAAAAGTAGTGCACTATATAGGAATAGGGTGCGAGACCTGGTCAAAAGTAGTGGACTATATAGGGAATAGGGTACCATTCTCTGGTCAAAAAAGTAGTGCACTATATAGGAATAGGGGTGCCATTCTCTGGTCTAAAGTAGGGCACTATATAGAAAATAGGGTGCGAGACCTGGTCAAAAGTAGTGTACTATATAGAATAGGGCGTAGACCTGGTCAAAAGTAGTGCACTATATAGGAATAGGTGCGAGACCTGGTCAAAAGTAGTGGACTATATAGGGAATAGGTACCATTCTCTGGTCAAAAGTAGTGCACTATATAGGGAATAGGGTGCCATTATCTGGTCTAAAGTAGGGCACTATATAGAAAATAGGGTACGAGACCTGGTCAAAAGTAGTGGACTATATAGGAATAGGGTGTGAGACCTGGTCAAAAGTAGTGCACTTTATGGGGAATAGGGTGCCATTCTCTGGTCTAAAGTAGTGCACTATATAGGGAATAGGGTACCATTCTCTGGTCTAAAGTAGTGCACTATATAGGGAATAGGGTGCTATTCTCTGTCTAAAGTAGTGCACTATATAGGGAATAGGGTGCCATTCTCTGGTCTAAAGTAGTGCACTATATAGGAATAGGTGCCATTCCTCTGGTCTAAAGTAGTGCACTATATAGGGAATAGGGTGCTATTCTCTGGTCAAAAGTAGTGGACTATATAGGGAATAGGGTGCCATTCTCTGGTCTAAAGTAGTGCACTATATAGGGAATAGGGTGCCATTATCTGGTCTAAAGTAGTGGACTATATAGGGAATGAGGTGCGAGACCTGGTCAAAAGTAGTGCACTATATAGGAGAATAGTCCGAGACCTGGTCAAAAGTAGTGGACTATATAGGGATTAGGGTACCATTCTCTGGTCAAAAGTAGTGCACTATATAGGGAATAGGGTGCCATTCTCTGGTCTAAAGTAGGGCACTATATAGAAAATAGGGTGCGAGACCTGGTCAAAAGTAGTGTACTATATAGGGAATAGGGTGCCATTCTCTGGTCTAAAGTAGTGCACTATATAGGGAATAGGGTGCCATTATCTGGTCTAAAGTAGTGGACTATATAGGGAATAGGGTGCGAGACCTGGTCAAAAGTAGTGCACTATATAGGGAATAGGGTGCGAGACCTGGTCAAAAGTAGTGGACTATATAGGGAATAGGGTACCATTCTCTGGTCAAAAGTAGTGCACTATATAGGGAATAGGGTGCCATTCTCTGGTCTAAAGTAGGGCACTATATAGAAAATAGGGTGCGAGACCTGGTCAAAAGTAGTGTACTATATAGGGAATAGGGTGCGAGACCTGGTCAAAAGTAGTGCACTATATAGGGAATAGGGTGCGAGACCTGGTCAAAAGTAGTGGACTATATAGGGAATAGGGTACCATTCTCTGGTCAAAAGTAGTGCACTATATAGGGAATAGGGTGCCATTATCTGGTCTAAAGTAGGGCACTATATAGAAAATAGGGTGCGAGACCTGGTCAAAAGTAGTGGACTATATAGGGAATAGGGTGTGAGACCTGGTCAAAAGTAGTGCACTTTATGGGGAATAGGGTGCCATTCTCTGGTCTAAAGTAGTGCACTATATAGGGAATAGGGTGCCATTCTCTGGTCTAAAGTAGTGCACTATATAGGGAATAGGGTGCCATTCGGAACGTAAAGAGATTTGGATTTTTGGAGCAGCAAGTACATAAGCTTAACAGAACAATGCTATTATTTCCCAATGTTAGGTCTCAGGTCTGAATTGCATCCTAATCCTGCATAGTGCACTATGTTTGACCAAGACCCATGGCTCTGGCCAAAAGTAGTGCACTATATAGGGAATAGGGTGCCATTCTCTGGTCTAAAGTAGTGCACTATAGGGAATAGGGTGCCATTCTCTGGTCTAAAGTAGTGCACTATATAGGGAATAGGGTGCCATTCTCTGGTCTAAAGTAGTGCACTATATAGGGAATAGGGTACCATTCTCTGGTCTAAAGTAGTGCACTATATAGGGAATAGGGTGCTATTCTCTGGTCTAAAGTAGTGCACTATATAGGAATAGGGTGCCATTCTCTGGTCTAAAGTAGTGCACTATAGGGAATAGGTGCCATTCTCTGGTCTAAAGTAGTGCACTATAAGGGAATAGGGTGCTATTCTCTGGTCTAAAGTAGTGGACTATATAGGGAATAGGGTGCCATTCTCTGGTCTAAAGTAGTGCACTATATAGGGAATAGGGTGCCATTATCTGGTCTAAAGTAGTGGACTATATAGGGAATAGGGTGCGAGACCTGGTCAAAAGTAGTGCACTATATAGGGAATAGGGTGCGAGACCTGGTCAAAAGTAGTGGACTATAGGGATTAGGTACCATTCTCTGGTCAAAAGTAGTGCACTATATGGGAATAGGGTGCCATTCTCTGGTCTAAAGTAGGGCACTATATAGAAAATAGGGTGCGAGACCTGGTCAAAAGTAGTGTACTATATAGGGAATAGGGTGCCATTCTCTGGTCTAAAGTAGTGCACTATATAGGGAATAGGGTGCCATTATCTGGTCTAAAGTAGTGGACTATATAGGGAATAGGGTGCGAGACCTGGTCAAAAGTAGTGCACTATATAGGGAATAGGGTGCGAGACCTGGTCAAAAGTAGTGGACTATATAGGGAATAGGTACCATTCTCTGGTCAAAAGTAGTGCACTATATAGGGAATAGGGTGCCATTCTCTGGTCTAAAGTAGGGCACTATATAGAAAATAGGGTGCGAGACCTGGTCAAAAGTAGTGTACTATATAGGGAATAGGGTGCGAGACCTGGTCAAAAGTAGTGCACTATATAGGGAATAGGGTGCGAGACCTGGTCAAAAGTAGTGGACTATATAGGGAATAGGGTACCATTCTCTGGTCAAAAGTAGTGCACTATATAGGGAATAGGGTGCCATTATCTGGTCTAAAGTAGGGCACTATATAGAAAATAGGGTGCGAGACCTGGTCAAAAGTAGTGGACTATATAGGGAATAGGGTGTGAGACCTGGTCAAAAGTAGTGCACTTTATGGGGAATAGGTTGCCATTCTCTGGTCTAAAGTAGTGCACTATATAGGGAATAGGGTGCCATTCTCTGGTCTAAAGTAGTGCACTATATAGGGAATAGGGTGCGAGACCTGGTCAAAAGTAGTGGATGAGAAAAATCTAGCCTGGTTCCAAGATCTGTTTGTGCTGTTTAGTCAACTATGACCGTAGGAGTTGGCAAGACAGCACAAACAGATCTGGAACAACATATACATTTTATTTCCCCATACCAAAGGATAATGCATCATTAGCGTAGGGCTGCAAATTGACTGCAACTTCCCCAAAACTCCCTGGTTTTCCAGAAAGCCTGGCTGGAGGATTCCTGGATGTTCTCCTCACTCCTTTATAATACCAGGAATATTCCAAGCAGGATATCTGGAACGCCAGGGAATTCTGGGAAGGTGACTGGAATTTTGCAGCCCTGATCATTAGTCTCTCTGGCCAGACTCAGGGATGCTGGGAGAATAAAGGAATGAATGAATCAAAGGCTTGTCCCTCCTCTCCTACCATCTGTACACAACAATGGTAGGTTATATAATTAAAGGTGCAATATGCAGATATCGCTCCACACACACACACACACACACACACACACACACACAAACAAACACAAACAGGTCAGTCTCAGTACACTACCGTGTGTGTTTAACGTTCAGGTGTTTATTTACATCACAAATACATTATTAACATTTTACAATGTAAAAAATAAAATAAAAAATACATTATGTGCAAACGTTCATGGTTAGAGATGGGTCCAAACTAGAAGGCCAATGTGACTGTACTGTTGTCTTGTGGTATAAAACATATTTAGAGCATGACATGAGCTACGGTCTGAACACTGTCATAACGCTGCTGTTTAGGGGTGGCAGGTAGCCTTAGGGGTGGCAGGTGGCCTTAGGGGTGGCAGGTAGCCTTAGGGGTGGCAGGTAGCCTTAGGGGTGGCATGTAGCCTTAGGGGTGGCAGGTGGCCTTAGGGGTGGCAGGTAGCCTTAGGGGTGGCAGGTGGCCTTAGGGGTGGCAGGTGGCCTTAGGGGTGGCAGGTAGCCTTAGGGGTGGCATGTAGCCTTAGGGGTGGCAGGTGGCCTTAGGGGTGGCAGGTAGCCTTAGGGGTGGCAGGTGGCCTTAGGGGTGGCAGGTAGCCTTAGGGGTGGCAGGTAGCCTTAGGGGTGGCAGGTGGCCTTAGGGGTGGCAGGTGGCCTTAGGGGTGGCAGGTAGCCTTAGGGGTGGCAGGTGGCCTTAGGGGTGGCAGGTAGCCTTAGGGGTGGCAGGTAGCCTTAGGGGTGGCAGGTAGCCTTAGGGGTGGCAGGTAGCCTTAGGGGTGGCAGGTAGCCTTAGGGGTGGCAGGTAGCCTTAGGGGTGGCAGGTGGCCTAACGGTTAGAGTGCTGAGCCAATAACCGAAAGGCCGCTGTTTTGAATACCGGAGAAGACTAGGTGAAAAAATCTGTTGCTGTGCCCACGAGCAAGGCACTTCACCCTAATTGCTCCAGGGGGTGCAGTACAATGGTGAACCCACTCCCTGTGTGTGTCTCAGGGGGGAGTTGGGATATGCAAGAAACAACATTTCCAGTTCAAGGACAAATATAAGACGCTCCCAAAATTATTATGTTTTAAAAAGAAAATACATTTTTATTAACATGTGAACATTTCTATTTCTAACAATATACACCTATATACATATTATCCAATTTCATTATGGATTTTCCAGAATTTCCGGTATCAGCCAGCCATCCAGAGAGTGAAGGGGATGAAGAGGGTGGGAAGCGTGGTGTAGGGGGACATTCCCAGATAGATAACAGACAGAATTCCCAGGAACGCCGTCAGCGGAACACTCCTGTGGTCCCGGATGACAGATTTCAGCCAATCACAGAACTACAAGGAAAAAAGATGGAAAAGATGAGGACTTCAGTCCACCTCATGGTTTATATTATAGTGATAGAGAGGAAGATGAGGACTTTAGTCCACCTCATGGTTTATATTATAGTGATAGAGAGGAAGATGAGGACTTTAGTCCACCTCATGGTTTATATTATAGTGATAGAGAGGAAGATGAGGACTTTAGTCCACCTCATGGTTTATATTATAGTGATAGAGAGGAAGATGAGGACTTTAGTCCACCTCATGGTTTATATTATAGTGATAGAGAGGAAGATGAGGACTTTAGTCCACCTCATGGTTTATATTACAGTGATAGAGAGGAAGATGAGGACTTTAGTCCACCTCATGGTTTATATTATAGTGATAGAGGGGAAGATGAGGACTTTTAGAGGGCAAATGTGTTTGTGTGTGTGTAAGGGGGTGGGGGGGTCTGAATGTGCAAGTCTTGAACCATTTACAGGATACAATTTACACTACCTCCTGTGCCATAAAGGTGCAGACCTCTTGGTAGAACAGAGGCCGGCCCGGCTTACAGGGAGGAGAATATCATCAGTGTTAAATGTTGTGCCTGTGCCCTGTAGTAGAATATGTCATGATACACACAACATGTAACATTTAGTCAGTTCAATGTCAGTTAAAGTACAGTTCGTTTTGCCTCTGTCCTTTGATAAAACATTCCATTAGAACAAAAACACGTTTTTTTTTTTTTGTGGTAATGAGGATATCTACAAGTATGTCTCAGTCTCTCTCTCACCGTGCTACAGTATTCTGTCTCTGCTTCTGCTCTGCAGTGGCTGGTCTGCGTAGCCCATATATCAAGTTACACTCAAATATTCGATGTCTAAAGTCGTTGAATAAGTTTCCATCCAGACTGGGCTGCTATCGTCCGTCCCAAATGTCACCCTATTTATTTTCTAGGCTTTATAGAACAGTTATAGGCCCTGGTCAAATGTAGTGCACTATATAGGGAATAGGGTGCCGTTTTGGGACTCATTTTGGGGGCAATCATGGTTAGTCTATAAAGGTCAAGAAAACCTTAGCTACCCCTCCCTGCCACGGTGCTGCCGGGCCTCAACTCTGGTTAAAATCACCTCTCCAAATACCGCGGTGATTTGGCCTGTCTACACGGCTTCAATAGGACCGTTTTTCAGTATTTTGTCTTGAGAAACGACCAACGACCCAAATGTCCCACTAAGAACATTAAGCCGGTAACCTAACGTGGCAGGCTTAAAAGAAACGCCTGAAACTATATCCCCTGCATTATGGTCTTGACGATATATTTTTTTTTATATGTCGGGGGAGGTTCACTTCTGCACTGTTCAACCAATCCAGTAAATGTGGAGGAAGAGTTAAGATGGAGTGTCAACATTGTTAACGTCCAAAAGCATCACAGGCTCTCTTTCCTTTTCCCCTGAAAACCGGAACATCTGGTTGTTGGGGACTCGGCAGAGGCTAATATTATAGCCAGTGACGTGTGTAATGACGCTCCAGGAGAGTGAGGATCCATTTGCAGTTTTATTACAATCTTGACAATCTTGGTCGTACAAACAGGGTCAATAGCCAGCAGACACAACAGTAGGGATAAGGCAACTCGTCATCCAGGTACAGGCATAAGGTCAGGGCAGGCAGCAAGCTTACAACAATCGGTCCAGTAAAGAATATAGTCCAAGGCAGACAGCAAAGAATCAAGGAGGGAAAAACAGTCCAGAGTAAATCCACGGGTAGACAGACACAGGCGAAAACGCTCAGAAATGATCACCAGGGCTAACAAGACTTCGCAAAGAGAGAGAGTAGAGAGCACCTAAATAGTCTACTGATGGGAGTCAGGTGCAACGGTAATCAGAGCCAGGTATGTGGGAAATGAAGTTCAGGGGTTTAATACTCAGGAGAGGGTTCCCTCTGGTGGTGAGCAGGAGGAACAGCGAGAGTCTCGTTTGTGACAACGTGCAAGTGGATCAACCGCATGGCATGCACCTTCTATAGAAGGTAGGTGTCTAGGTTAACTTTCCCACTTCAATACCTTTGTGTGCCTTCTTCTGTTAGATTTTTTTGCTAAATGTTAATCCTAGTTTTTAATTTAATATTACCCTTTTATTCACTTATTGTATATATTTATTCACTTTGTATATGACAAATAAACAAAACTTGAATAAACAAACTTGAACTTGAAAAGAGGTTGTATTTTAGCCTGGTCCCAGATCTGGTTGTACTCTTGCCAAATCCATTGCTCATAGAATGGGCCCTGGTCAAAAGTAGTGCACTACTACATAAGGAAATAGGGTGCCATTTGGGACGTATAGCCTCAATTTGCTCTTTTAGGGAGAGCCAATGGAATAGAACGAACAGAACGCGCCGACGGGTTCTCTACAAGAGAGAGAGCGCTAAGAACAGAGTTATTTTCTAAACGAGTTCTTTCTGCCTGGCGCTCAATGAACAACCGTTAAAAGCAGCACACAGGCACATTAAAATTGGCTACACTAGTCTAGCTTAGCTTACTCAATGGGCTCATTTAAAACGGAAACTCAGACTCTCACCAGACCAGCAGACTAAGAAGCCTAGTCAGCCTATCAACTCAAAGTGGTGCAAATGGCCTGATTTAAATACTGTGTTGATATGATGATACACTGTCTCAGACTGGTCCACATTTGTGACTCGTTTCAGGAAACTAGTCGCGCTTCGCTACTTCACAGGAGAGGCATTTGAAGTTTATTTTTTATTTTTTATCAAAATGCGTTTTTGGGAAGAAATGCCTTTTGGAACATGTGAACTTTCATGTACCTTAATAACAAACGTGTATACCATCTGTAAATACGAATAACATTTTTAAATTACGAGCCTAGTTGGTTTAGCCAAGGAAAAAGATAGGAACCTTCCCGCTAGCCATGATTGGCTGAGATAATGGATGGGCTGAAAATGCAGAGAGATGAGTTTGGATTGGTCTGCATTGTAGCACACTTCTGTCTATAACATGAGCTGGTCAGTATGTGTAGGTAATCCTTCCTAATGTGGCTTTTTTGAAAGATATCATGAAGAATTGCAAAAGTGTTGATAATGCTCTCCACTTTCTGGAGGACCGAGTTTTGAAATCAGTGGAATGCCCGATGGAAGCAGAGTATGATAGCTAAGGAGATGGAGAAAATTCAGGCATTTGATTGCAAATATGCGGAGGACAAAAGAGAATACAGGCTGTTGTATAAAACAACTGTCTTCGGATTACATCTTCAAACTAAGGGCAACCATGGCATCCGTGACAGAGAGGGAGAAACGTCCATCCATGTATATGGGTAAGAGAGTTTAGCTAGCTACATGTTCAGATATTATACGTTTCTAATCTAGTCAAAAAGTCGTTTTCATTGCAAGTTAAAGCATACTGTTAGCTAGCTAGCTAACGTTAGCTGACTGGTTGCCTCGCTAGCTAACGTTACGTGTATGATCTGTGTAGTAATATTATTAGTATCTCAGAGCCATTTGCATTGATAGTTATAGCCTATTGTTAGCTAGCTAGCTAACATTTAACCTAGTTGGTTAGCTTTAGCTACCTGTAGATTCATGCAGGGTAGTAATGTTATGAGTTGGGATTATGGTTCATTGTTTAGCTAGCTAGCTAGATGTTTAAACAAGACTTCACTATGCAAGTAACCATTTCACTGTACCGTTTACACCTTCAGTATCCTGTGCATGTGAGAAATATACGTTGATTTTATTTGATATAGTGTGTGTTTACCAGAGACGGTAATGTGAAGAACAACATGACCTGCACCAAAGTCAAATTAGGATGTAACGTTAGGCCAACGAGACGGTGTCCAAGTTCTAGAATTCTCAGGTAGAATGCTCTGCTTTTATTTCGTCACACTCACAACCGTAAGATATCTTCTGTAATTAGCTCACCATTAACTTGTTAATAAGGATCTTGTTGTGAGTTTATTTTCCTGTAATAATGAATACAAATTAGCTAAAGTTAAGATGTTGTCAGCTATATGATATGGTCTTTATTTTAACTGGCTAGACAGCTAACTTAACTTTAGCTAGCTAGCTAACAAGCTAGAAACTAACCAAAACATTCTTTAGAAAGTTGCTTTTAGTTGCCTGGTTGGCTAGATTGACATATACTACATTCATTTTTAAACGGATGGATTTATTGGTGTTAAAATACACCAGTTATGTTATTTTGGACCACCAGGCTGCTGATGTCATGCAGCCTGTCGTTTTTGTGTTTATACTTTCTCATAACGACAACGACAAGTTTGATGTCAGTAGACAATAGAAGGTTCATGATGTCACTGCGATCACTGTATATAGACATGTCAATAGACGTCATGTCAAACCAGCCTTAGCATGTGAATCCTTAACAGAGATGGGTGGGGCTAAGGCTTAAGAGGGTGTGAACGATGCTGAATGGGTGTAGACAAAGAAGAGCTCTCCAGTAAGTGTACCTAAACATTCAAGGGACATTTTCTCAAAAGTGGGGTTAGAAGTTTATCAACTTTCAAAGCAGAATTACTTTCCCATTGTTCCTCAACTGTAGTGTATCATATACCATTTTCTAGCTCTGACTCTCTACATTTATCCAATGTAAAAATAAAAAATAAAAATAAATAATGTTGCTACATAAGACCGAATCGAGCCGGTCCTTCACATTTTCATGTCGGGTCTGTCTTTTTTTAGGGCTTGGGGTACGGGATTGGTTGACCCAGTTTTGTGGCCCAGCATACTTGGACAAATAATTGTCTCCGTCCCAAATGGAACCCTATTCCTCATAGTGCACTACTTTTGACCAGAGCAGGGCACTACTTTTGACCCTGGACACAATTAGTGCACCATAATAGGCCTATAGAGGGAATAGGGTGTCATTTGGGACGTATTCTTTGTCTGCCTTTTGCGTCATGATCACAATTGCTCTATAAACATGGGTCCATATTGATGCACATCATTAACATTGCTCATAGAGTTAAGTAGGCTAATGACTCTTTTTTAGCCGATTTTACTTGAGATTAATCAAATGATCCTGCTTTATGTTGGCCTACTTTGAATGGAGTTATAGACTAACTTTTTTTTATTTTTTTTTATCAAGGCATATAGGCCTATCACCTAAACCAGCAATTACTAGTTCACAGCATTAACTTAATCTATAAATTAATATGTTCATGTTTAAGTATTCAAATTCTGCAACTAGTTATAGAAACGGAAAAGTCCTGCAGCATCACTCTGTGAAAACATATCGCCAGCGCGCAACAGTTCCAAGTGCGCACACAGGACCCATTTATATTATTATTATTATATTATATTATTATATATTATATTTAGGACCCACACCCCATAGTATAATCAACACATATAGGGACCTATTAAATGTAGGCCTATATAGTAAAACACTGTTATCATTTTGCAGTTAGCGGAACTTTGGGATATATAGCTTTTTAGAGAGACGGCGTCTTCAAAAGGTCCGTGCAGTGCGTAAAAAAAAAAGAAGAAAGGCCAATTTCTAGGCCAACATCCCTACGTTACCTTGTCTGTCTGAATGCTGACTGCGCTGCCGTACCGGCAGTAAGTAACGAAATGTTCACAGTTATTCCACAGCAAGCTGTAAGGTATCTTCCCGACCAGTTTCTCCGCTCTCCTCGCGATCTCTTCGCCATCCAACGGTCGTTTCTGCACCGCAGTGTCCATAACGTTCAGTAGAATGGACGCGCCGTAGGCAAAGTCCTCAACCGTATCCACCCGGACG